>NC_079165.1:18363073-18433073 GCF_947568905.1 Ostrea edulis | reverse complement strand
AATTCAACATGCTTGGCAGGCATGGATCCAGAAAATTTTTTTCCCGGGGGGGGGGGGGTCGAACCTTTTCACAAAATCGAACCCGTGATATAATGTTCAACCCTTTATTTTCCGACTCTCGAAGGAAACATACTATATAACCACTGCACCACGCGGGCGACCTTTTTGTCGTGTATTGATGTTTTCTGGTAGGAAGTGTTATTTAGCTAAAGAGACTTGACTGAAATAATCTTCGTTTTCCTTGCCTGATAATAGATTGTACAATTTCCTTTTGGTCAATTTCTAATGAATGGTGAAGATGCATTAGTGCAAGCCCAGTCAATCTGTCCTCTTGCATAGTACTGCGCATGTAACTCTTGATGCGTCTTAATCCAGAAAAGGATCTTTCGGCCTCACATGTTGTGATAGGTAAAACACATCCAATGTGAAGAAGAATTTTCACGTTCGGGAAAACGTCCCCATCTACAAAGTTGAAAAGATTGAGCAGATTGCAGAGCTTGTCTGAAGTTTCTTTGCTACACAATAACGTCTCCAATCTCTGAGTTCTTTCTCCAAGTCCTTTACAGAAAGACAAGGCAGGTCGCTCCTCCAAAATATTAGTTCTAAGGCAAGTTTGGACAATTCCTCGTGTGAAATATTTGTCACATTGACAGGCAACAAAGAGCATATCGAATATGCCGCCAGATCTTCTTTCTGAAACTTCGTATTTAATTCACTGAGGAAAAAGTCCAGAAATGGAATGGCCACGACAGATCTAAAATAATCTTTTGGATTACTTGTAGAGTCATTTTCTATGTGTTGCTGCTTGGAGCAAACCTCTGAGGTTTTAATCCCTATATCAAGGTCGTCTGCAATTTGTTTTGCATCTTCAAAGCAAGACTTCAATTCGGTATCTACCGCTCTACGAATTTCTTTGATCCTATCCACGAGTTCCTCAATTAACTTACTTGCAGTGAAAATGTCAATATCTCTTTTCTGAAGTTTGAGAGTCAAAGGCTTTATTGTATCTAGGACATACCTTACAAACACAAATGCTATCAACACAGAGAAGGACGTCATCGAAGCCAAAAGCCCCTGTATGGTACTTTAGTTTGTCTATCCCAAGACCAGTCTTCACTGGTATTTTCATCAAGGTTTTGATTGAGAATGTGCTGCAGACATTTGATGACGAACTTGTACATAGTGTAGAACACATCAAAGCAGATATGACGCTCAACCCACCTAGTCTTTCTGGAAAAATCTACAGACCCATCATTTTCTATAATAGTCTCAAGAAACCCTTGTCGTTTAGGGGAACTGTCAAAGAAAATAAACACTGAATTAAGGACATCTATCATATTCCTCACAAGGGGTAATTTGCAGGCTGAAGCGATGCTCAGATTCAATACATGACTCCGAGTGTGTGTACAAAGCTAATTGGTTTAGAGACTTGATTCGTCCCTGACACCCCCGTTTTTCCGATGCCATTGCTGCTGCACCATCGTATGCTTGCCCTCGCATGTTCTCAATCGGAATTGCAAGCAAGCGGAGGATTTCAATAAGTTTATCAGCAATTGCTTCCCCAGTAGTTCTGCCTATATTTGCAAAGTCGAGAAATTCCTCCTTAATGATGGCAGGGTGTTCTCTAGTATCTAGAAATCTGAGACACACGACTAAAACTTCTTTGTTAGCGTACTTGTCAGTTACCTCATCGGCTATGATGGAATAAAAACCCCTCCCTTGTAAACCCTTCAAAATTTTACCTGTGATGTGATTTCCAATGAGTTGGATAACCTCATTCTGAATGGCTTTGCTGGTATATAAGGCATTCTTTTTTGCTTTTTGTAATTGAGACCAGAGCTGCTCATCATGCTTTGCCAACAGCTGTAATATTGCCAGGAAATTACCTTTATTTGAGGAATCACTTGTGGTATCATCTCTGTGTCCTCGGAGAGGAATATTTTGTTTCCCACAAAGAATGATCGCATCTACTATTTTCTCAAGCAACTTTATGTTGTGCTGATACTGTGCCTGATTTTGCTGATTGAGTTTATACGGAAGAGACGAAGATGGCACTTCGGATGTCATCTTGGTTGTGTGATAAACAGATTTGGCACTCTTGTGGTTTTCTGAATTTTGATGCTTTAAAAGGGCAGATGGTTTTCCAAGGGCTTTCTTATACGCAGCAAAAGATTGCGTAACAAATGTATTTTGATGTTGGACATCTGACTGAGGGAACATGACACAAAACTTACACAGACCGCCATTTAACAGTTTGCTGAAGGTCAACCATGAAAACTGATTCATCCAAGAAGATTGAAATGATAGTCTTTTTTTAGTTCACCCGTATTCATTGTTTGAGCACGACCTGTTTTTAACTTGGCGACATCGTCTGGTAAGAACTGATTCTGAATATAACTTATCTTTTCAGCTGAGGACATTGTGTTAAACTTTATTGCACCTGTTACAATTTCAACAAGATCAGAAAAATCTGAATCGTCAAAAGATGTTTTATCTTTATCATGTTCTGTTGTCTTAATAAATTCATTGTCATCAGATTTAATATTTTCATTTTGTGAGGTCATGGTGATTTCCGGGGTATCATCTGAATCAATACAAAGATTTGACTTTTTATGGGCAGGTTCCTTCATTTCATTTCATTGGATTCAGTAGGTAAAAATGGGAAACAAACCACAAAATGATTTGGTGACCAATTGTTTGGGTTGCTATTTTCAGTGTGTCACCACATGATGTAGATGGGGGAACCCTGACGTACCTTTTCATCTGAAAATGGCTTTATTTCTTGATGAAGAAAATGTCTGTTTACAGCAACATTTTGTATTGTTGGATAAATGCTATATATTGGATGATTCAGGGCATTTGCCGCTGCGAAAAATGAATCAAAGAACAATATTCCCCTGATTTGATTGAATTTAGAGTTTCATTCTGACTCGACTTGAGAAAATTCCCCGGTACAAGCGATCTGTCCGATACTGACGTCTCCACAACATATTGTACACTTGTGGGATGAGAACACATCTTGTCGTAAGTTGCCTGTGACGCATACTTTCTCGAATTTTTTACAAGTTCTAATACGGTCATGACACGAAGTTCGATATGTCTCTCTTCATGACTAAAAATGGCTTTAGAGAGGGCCCTATAGAAGCAATTGCTATCCCCGTACACTTTCACAGGACAAATATCTACAGGGCCATCTTCTGGATATTTAAAGCGCCTCGGCAATTTTGTCCAGATTACCATCTCTGGGCAATATATCGGACCTCATTACACTCAGATCATAGGTGTAGTCTTTCTTGCAACTTGCGTATCTTAAAGATACATTGAGCTGCAAGGCTTGCCAGCCTTTTGCTGCTGCTTTCAGTAAAGAGGCATGCAAAAGATCAAAATCCCTTTCACCCATAATATCTTTTGCATCTATTACTAAGCAAGTGTTAAAATTGGAAGGAAATGATAATCGGATTACTGTGAGAGAATTCTATTAATATTTACTTAGAATGATAAACGAATACTAGTCTGTCACATTGAGTCTAAAGCAGAGGTATACTAAAGCCGATGACTTTATGACGATGCAGTAGCATAATGACAAGATTATGACGTCAATCACTCGTAATAGGATATTAAACAAATCGTTCCTGTTTAGATTCGTTTAGAAACTCGAATAACACTTGTGATTTGATTCTAACCTCATAATGACATTACAATACTAAGAAAGTTAATTCAGAAATATTTATAATATAACTAGAACTGTCCTAATGGGACTAATACCCCCCGGGACATATAAGATGATGGGAAATATTTAATGCAAGCACATTGGATATTTTCACATTATCTACAGGGCAATCAATGTGAATGCAGAAGTGTATATTCTACAGTACAGCAGTACATGAAATATTAAAAATGTCCGTAACTTCCATAACTGTTAAAATATTTCGATGAAAATATAAGATGCACAACTACATTATATATATAAGATGTGAATAAAGTTTGAATCAAATCTGTTCAACGGTATTAGAATTAAACTCTGGACAAAGTGCGCAACCCCCAAAATGAAAAGAAAATGTGCGTAACTTCTATAACTGTTAAAATATTTCAATGAAAATAGGAGATGCACAACTACATGATATATAGATGTGCATAAAGTTTGAATGAAATATGTCCAGCGGTATTAGAAATAAACTTAGGACAAATTGCGTCTACGAACAAACGGACGGACAAAGTTATTCCAGTGTACCCCCCCCCCCAAACTTCGTTTGCGGGGGGTATAATAACAGTCAACTCATTTTTCTTATAAATCGTTATATTGTAAAATTTTTTTATCTTTGCAAATTCCAGGGGTGGGGTGGGGGGGGGGGGGGGGTCCCGGACCCCCACCCCTCTAGATCCGAGCATGCTTGGTATAACATTCACAAAAAAATAAAAAATAAAAGTATCTTCAGTAGAATACAAGTACATAAGAACTATCATTTAATTTTAGATGTTTCCTTTTTGTAAATGTAATCGAAAACACAGCTGCATTTCATATTGAATTTCTAGAAAATCAGATAGCAAAATAACGGGAAAATCTGTATTTTGTCGTCTTTTCGAGGCGAAAAGTCACTAATGATCGTTTTGTCATCTTTTCGAGGCGAAAATTTGCTAATTATCGTTTTGTCGTCTTTTCGCCTCAAAAACACGACAAAATGCCACGCGAAAAGACGACAAATTAGGTCGCTAATTTGCGGGTTTATCATTTTGTCGTCTTTTCGACCTTTCGTTATTTTGGGGCTAAAAACTGAATTGTTTTGATGTTTTCGCCACATTCAACAATTTTTCAGTTATATAGTGGCGCCCAGTTTTTTGTTGGAAGAGATAACCCAGATACAATGTACCTGGGAATAGACCACCGACTTTCCGAAAGTAAACTGGGAAACTTTCTCACTTACCGGCGCGAGCGGGATTCAAACCGGCCGTACGCTGTTTAGGTACGAAATTACCCAGCTAAGGGGACCTGCTTGTTCCGATTAAAACAATATCACGGTCACAAAATCCAGCAGTTTTTATTATTCTGTGTTGTGAAAATAATCATAGAAACATAAAATGTAGTCGTAATCAATATTTGTGCATGAATTGGATTACTTAGAACCCAGTATTTACAAAGGGGCTGTGGAAATCGGTCAGTGTCTTCGACCGTGTTTGGGTTCCGACATTTATAAAACGTACTAGATTTACCGCTTTTCGGCAGGTGAAAACTCTGGTTTGGTACTTTTGTGGAAGAATTCTCAAAAAAAGTTTAAATTTTTTATGTACCTAGGTTACAAACAGTAACCTCTGCAAATTTTGTGTTAATACATGCAGCATTAATAGAGAGATATCGAAAAAATCGCTATCCGGGAATTTCGGCCGTACTACATTATACCGCTGGCATCTTCGCAAGCCAAGTGTCCGATTCGCTTACTCTCATCGAGAGTGTACTTTTTAAAAACTTAACCCGGGCTGTATCTTTTTAACACAGGGGGATAGGGTTTTGATATTTCACATATTAATTCATAAGGAAAACTTTGATGTGGTACCAAGATTTTTGACCTTGACCTACTTTAAAAAACTTTAACCTGGGCTCTATCTTTTGAACCAAGGGGCGTGGATGGGCGTTACGGTTTTGATATTTCACATATAGATGTCTCATAGAGACCTTTGTTTTGGTACAAATTTTTTTGACCTAGTGACCTTGGACTCATTATTCAAAAACCTGGGCTCTATCTTTTGAACCAAGGGAAATAGGGTTTTGATAATTCGCATTTACATGCCTCGTGACCTTTGTTTTGGTAGAAGACATTTGACCTAATGACCTTTCCTTGAACTTTAGAGCTTTGACGTTTCAAATTTAGATGTCTCATTAGAAGACATTTCTTTTGTTACCAGAACTACTGACCCTGGACTTTGACCTACTTTTCGAAAACATTAACCTTTTGTCCTTGGCTATACTTTTGAACTAAGGGGATAGGGATTTGATAGTTCACATCTAGATGCCTCAAGACCAGGCCTTTGATATAATATCAAAACTTTTGACCTAGTAACCATGGACATTGACCTATTTTTCAAAAAACTTTAACCTTTCGAATGATAGGCTAAGTAGGTCACAATTCCTGGCGAGCTATGTTGTCCTCCAAAAACCCTAGAAACTAAATTTGGTTGAAATCCGACGGACTTGATTTTTGGCCGCAATTTTCTTCAATGGCGGCCATTTTGAAACATTTGAAAATAGATTGGAAGGAAATGCTGATGCCAGAAATGAACTGTGGACCCTCCAATTACCCCAGAACCCAAATGTTGTAGATATTTTAACACTTTGAAATATTTCGGTTTATGGCGGCCATTTTGAAAATGGCGGCTCAAAAAAATTTTTGATGGTGGAAATGGACTTGGGGTCACTAAATTACCCTAGAAATAGAATTTGGTTGAAATCCGACAACCTCGAGTTTTTGACGTTTTTTGGCCGCCATCTTGAAACGGCAGCCATTTTGAAATTTGAAAAGTTGATTGCACCCCTCCTAGTGACCCCCTATCAGCTCACAAAGTTTGAAGTGGATCTGTTGAAGCACTTTCAAAAATCGCACGGACAAATTTCTCACTAAAGAAGAGGAATAATAAGAATAAGAAGAAAATAATAAGAAGAATAATAAGAAACGGAGCAAAAACAATATGTCTCCGACACTTTGTGTTCGGAGACATAATAAACAGTACAATCACAGAAACGGAAGACCTTAATAATAATAATAAGAAGAAACAGAGTAAAAACAATATGTTCCCAAACTTTGTTTGGGGAACATAATAACGTGATAGGATAAGAATTCTATGTATTTAATTACTCCCGAAATACTTATCACTTACTTAGTGTGTGTATCAGTCGAATTCGGGTTATCAAACGTATGAGAAACTTACTGAGTACATTCACTTACGCTGTGATGAATATCTGTCCCACTCTCGCGTGAAAACAAATTCTTCCGCGCCTTACTATGTACGAGAGTTCTCAAAGGGAAATAACTCGGACGACGTATCTCGAAACCGGCGTATTGAAACATCAATCATAATTGATATGTTTAAGAATATTTTAATTAAGCTATCAAAAAATTAAAAGAAATCTTTTGTTGCAATTAGTTCCCATTTCCAAAAAAATCTCTCTATATTTACTGGACTAGAAACTTCATAAAATGCTAGAAGAGTTCAAGGAACCAGGTTTTATTTTTAGAAAATCATTGTTTTTCAACCCCCGGGGTGAAAATGAAAATTCCAAAACCGTATTTAATAACTTCAGGACACCACCAATCAATATTTGGCCACTTCTAGGAGTTTTGAGGACCAGGTTTTTGAAGGAAATTGAAAGTTCTAAAACCTAAGAAATTATTGCACATCTACAGGACACCACCACAGTGTATATCATCTTCCAAAATATCAAATTGGTCACTTCTTAAAATACAAGTGGAGTTTGAGGAAGAAGAAAGTGTGACAGACAGACGGTCGGACCAGGATATTGTCCGAAAGCTAAAGTGAGGGTGTAATAATGAAAGTTATTATTCTTCAGAATAATGTATACAGTCAATTTCATTGGTCGAGAGCTGGTCACATGGAGGGAGACATTTTGTGATATCTCCTTCACGTGCAGGGTGACAACTGTGCTGTCTCCCAAACTTCCACCAGAGTTCGTTTGCTCACAAATGACGTAATGAGGCCTCGACGGGGAGTTTTTGCTGTCTCCCTTTAGAAGACAAATTTTAATGGCACAAGGGAGAAAGCGATCGTTAATCAATAACTTCAGTCTTAATAGTATAACGATCACAAATAACAATTGAGAAGAAAAATATTCCCATTCGAATTCAATTTTGCATTTGACTTGATGTTTACGTTTTTGTTTTGAAATACGTTACGAAATGTTTACGTTTGACGTTATGTTTTTGTGTCATTCTACTGTGACGTCACAATTGAAAGCTTTCTCTCGTTTAACTTTCTCTAACCCCAGTGTTTTGCTCATCCCCGGAAACCCACGGTTGAGTACGCTTCGTTCCTCTCTCCATCACCCGTGGGTCCATTCATTCCTACTCGCTCGATCGTTCTCATGAATAAATATTTTAAAATATCGTCCAATCAAAGTAATCGTTATAGTAATGGAACTCTCCTGTTTTTAAAAGTAGCACTAACTTAACTTTGCTATCATAGCAATTGCATACCGAAATTGGGCTAAAAGCGTCTTTTTGATTGGACAAATTCGCTTAGGGTTTTCCATGAGCGCCCAATCAAATTGCCTCATTAAGCATTCATGAGAACGATCGAGTAGGTATGAATGGACCCACGGGTGATGGAGAGAGGAACGAAGCGTAATCAACCGTGGGTTTCCGATGATATGTTTTGCTTTACATCCAATAAATGTATGACAATCACATTGATTGTAAAACAAAATAGCTATAGTGCATGTAGTTGAGGGTAACATTGGTTTCACCACTCGAAAACTATTGAAAAGTTATAAGAATTGTCTGTGCAGAGAAAAGTTGTTACGAATTTGTTGACGTTTTTTGTTACGAATTTGTTGACGTTTTAGATCAAAAAAAGAAAGAAAGAAGTAATATGTTTTACGGCGTGACCGTGTTTGAGGGCGAAGCAAAAAAGTTTTGGCATTAGTACCTATATCCAAAACAGGACAAAAATAACCCAAAGTTAGCACGAGGACAGAGCTGTATCAAAGCATCCTAATTTTGGACATTTGATCCGCCTATATATTGAACGCAGGAAATATAATGCAATCGATGTAAACAGTACATTGTGACGTCATATTCAGCGTCGTTATTTAGCAAATTTACAAACATAGCGTTTGAACCACAACAAAAAAACATGGCGTTAATCGTGGAGCGATTATACCGAGCGAAGCTCGGACGGGCCGAAGGCCCGTCCGCGAAGCAAGGCTCTAAAGGTAACACGTATGTAAAAGAAAAAAGTCAAAATCAGCAAAAGAAAAAGAGATAATCTCTATATACGTTCACTGAAATTTTCGTGATCCATATGGGCGCCGCCATTTATTTTTTCATTACCTGCTTCAACAGTTATTCGTGTTTTATTTTGAATGCCAATAATAGAAAACTCTGACGTGCAATTCGTAATTTAAACACTCAGTTTGTTCAAAGTGAATAGTATAATTATCATTGTAACAGGTTTTAGCAAATAAATACATATAAAACCGTAATACCACTAAATAGATGAACGAGTTCATGAGTTTCTTTGAATAAGAATATACGATAAAATTACGGTTACTTTTTTACAATTTTGAATTCATTGGTTAATTTTATTTAGTTTTAACGGCCTTTTTCATTGCATACGCATTGTATTATTGTTGTTTATAATTGTTTGCTTTGAAAGCGAGAAAAAAGTCGAGGCTAAATGTGACGTCACGATGCACTGTTTACGTCGCCTTGCGTTTTATTTCCCGCGTTCAATGAATAGGCGGATCCCGTAAAACTGTTGTCCCCATATAAACCCCTTTAATACTGAGATGTTACTGGGTGTTTAGCGCAAGGAAAATTTCAATCAAAATATATATTTTTAAATGAATCATAATCTACCGTACTTAACGGAATCATGATTACCACTTGCGAGTCACAATTACAATTACATTCTTCGCTCGGTCCAACGGTCACACCGTATACATATTATATGATTAAGAAAATAAGATTTACATGCCTTTACGGATTTTATGTAACATCTCAGAACGACGTGAACTAGGATAGACGAGATTCAAAATGGAGAAATACATGTCCACGCGATAGTATTCGAATCGACGCCATTGGTACCAAACTTTTCAAGTTCCATAGGTATGGTTTAATTTTTCATTATTTTCCTATATTTTCCTTTTAAACATGTATATACGTGTTACCTACAGGGAGAGCTCCGCTCTCACGGCCCTTCGGGCCGTGAGAGGGCTTCGCCCTCTATAATACAAGTCAATAAATGTGTGGTGGTTTTTTTTAAATGTTCAGATTCTTCAGGATAATAAAACTAGTATGGACTGTTTAGCAGAGAGATATCACAAATTATCAGGTTTGAGTAGAGTTAAGACTAGTGATGGGCAATCGGGAAAATAAATTTAATCGATGATCGGATGTACCTTTTCGATTGATTAATCGAAAAATAATCAAATTTTAATGATTTCAAATTTATGGCATAAATATATTAAATTTACTATATGTTTTACTCTAGATATTAAGTTGATTAGAATAAAATCATTAGATTGATTGTATCTTGTTTCACTCATATGGAGACGTCCAAAACCATAATTAGAAATTTGAAGTTAATCCCATACTTTCCATTTTATTTTCCGGGGATAGAGATAGATCTCTCGACTTTTGTTATTTTTATGGGATCCAGGTTAGAATAGAGCCTCATTACTCCTTGCTTGTTGTAAGAGGCAAAATCCGAGGCTCCGTGTCTCAACAGGTGTGGCACGATAAAGATCCCTCCCTGTTGTAAGACTGTAAGCACCGAGCATAGGCCTAAATTTTGAAGGCCTTTACCGGCAATGGTGTCGTCTCCATATGAGTGAGAGATTCTCAAGAGAAACGTTAAACAATATTCAATCATTCAATCTTAGCGGATGATGCAGCTTCGTCAACCATTTTTGATTTTAGATAAGTCGCGGAAGGAATATTCGTATTATTAAAAAAAAATACCGACGTCGGCGATTTTCGAAATGACAATCGATTATTCACATCGTTTCAGTTATAGCGACCGACAATCGAAAGTCGGCGACAATCGGTACATTACTAGTTAAGACCTGATAATTTGTGATATCTCCCTGCTAAACAGTCGATAATTGTACACTAATACTGTCCGAAAGCTGAAAATGCGGATGTAATAATGAAAGTTGTCCGAACACTGGTCATTTTTTATTTTTTTTTTATTTTTTGGGACCACCGCAATTCCTGATTTGTAATTGTATTAGTTTACCTGTCACAGACCACGTCGACCGGCCTGTATGTATTATCGATTGTATCTCGAGATTAAGATATGTGTTTATATAACTGGCCTACATGTAAAACACAACTAAAACGATAACACACCCTTTCACGTTATCAACGATACTTACCCACCGCCTTACTTACGTATTGTGCACAGTTCATTTCCACTTTCCTTTTAAATTTCAAGAACCCTCTGATCACGAAGGGATTTCCCGTTTATAAATAGCTACATTACACAGGTTAAAAATAATCGCCGTCCCGATTCCATGAAAGTATGCATGATATTATTTCTAAAAGCGCTCATTAGGCATAGGCCTACATCAAATTAAAATACGTGGAGTAAATGTATGCAACCTGTTCGAGAAAAGTGTACAAACCAGTGGCGGATTTAAGCCCCCCCCCTTCTAAAATTTTCAAACTTAACGTAAATCGTGGTATATTGTTTAGAAAAATGTACAAAACAATGTAAAAAGCAATTTCTTCCACTCCCGGAGAAATAAATGACAAAATCTAGTGATATCTTGAATTACTTTATTGGGAGAACTTAATTTTTTCCAAAAACCCTAAAAATTTGCGTCATTTTATTAAATTTCAACTCATAAAAATGATAGAAAATTTAGTACAAAAGACTAAATAGGAGATATATTTCAAGCCCTATAAAATCTGTAAAATCCAGGAGCTTCGCCCCCTGGGCCCCCACCAGGGCTTCGCCCCCACACCCCCTGTCTCATAAAGTGGCGCCCCCCGTAACCGTAATTCCTGGATCCGCCCCTGCAAACTTTGGTTGAAAACTAATTACTTTGAGCAGTCTATATTGCATCTGTAATAAAATGTTTAGGCCTAAAATCAATTTGTTCTCCAAATTCTCAAGCGTCTTTCTGTATTGGACATTCAGACACTAGCTATTATTAATTTTTTTTACTTTCCGTTACGCGCGCGCACGTGCGTGTGTGTATCAGGTTTGTATTCTCTATAAAATCAAAGTCCTGAAAGTACTGAAGGACGGGGTCAAATTATTCAATGCATAACTTTCAGAAATGGTGTAATTATGCTAATATGACAATTCATATGAAAACTCTCCAGACAAATACTTTAATCAGACATAGGTCTTGAATTACAGATTTACGTACAACTTCCTATTTATGTTTTTGATACAAAAAAAGAAGTGTTCAAGTGTTCAAAATCGAAATTTTCTTGAAGTCTGTTCCTTTTTTATGGGTTTGAGGCCAAGACGAATATCTAAAGGAATACTTGTATTATGACCTCCTAGTCTTGTGACCAGTTTTGTTTAATCAATATGATCCAGAACTCGATATTCTTGGTTATCATTTCGCCGAGATAGTTCCCTCCTTATTAAACCTCAATATTCTTGGTTTGTATCTGATAGTGAGGGTCACCATTTTAACTTGTGCACTTAGCTCTTCAATTATTCATAGCTAAATCAGGTGCTGAAATCTTTTGAAAAAGCATGAATGCTATAATAAAGTAAATGAAAAGAAATATAGATAAAGGTATGGAACAAGTTTAATATGTCAACAGAACAGAAAGATAACATATGATTGGTTGACATATGACAGTATATGTTTAATAGCTTATTTTTTATGGACCAACATAATGGAACCAAATGTTAAAGATAAAATTGATAATGGCATACTTTGGAATTGCACAATACAACCTGTCAATAACACACGAAAGGTTAAAATCAAGTGGATATGTAAACACTCCAATTCTTTCTTTAGTAAAGGAAATTTTCTAAACTACTAAAACTGTAAACAAGAACATGTAAACTGTAAACCTTGTAACAAAATTGGTGACATAGTAATTTCAAATTTTTTGACGCACATTTGGGCTAGAAGTTTCCTATGCAATGAAAAATATTTACATGTTACAGTCCAACATAAATAAACAAGTCCACAAGCCAGACAACTGTCTTCTCAAGTGAAACAATATGACATGAATTGCTGTAAATTAAGGCATTTTAGAATATTATGCATATACCAGTATCTGAACAATTGACAATTGTAAAAGCATTACTGTTGAATAGTAATAACATCAATATAGAACAGTAAACTATGATTGTGTAAAGAATATAATACTGTTGCGATGTGAGATTTTGAGTTAATAATACAGACTGATGCCTGATCAGGGTTAAATAAATTGCAATGCAGGGTTTCCATCGCTATATTTTCAGTATCACAGAAAAGGTTATAATGGGATGGACGTTATGAAAGCTCTAATATTTACCATTTAGAAGTTATGACCAATGTCAATCTTCTTAAAAGTAGGTCAAATGTCAAGGTCAAAGGGTTTAGTACAAACGGAAAGGTCTTGTCACAAGGAATACTCATGTGAAATATCCAAGCTCTATCACTTACTGTTCAAAAGTTATAAGCAAGGTTAAAATTTTCAAAAAGTCGGTCAAACTCCAAGGTCAAAGTCACAGGGTAAAAAATGTTCGTACCCACAAAAGGTCTTGTCACAAGAAATACTCAAATGAAATATCAAAGCTCTAGCTCTCACTGTTCAAAAGTTATTGACAAGGTTAAAGTTTTTAAAAAGTAGGTCAAACTCCAAGGTGGAGGTCACAGGGTAAAATTTTTTGATACCCATGGAAAGGTCTTGTTATATGGAATACTAATGTGAAATATCAAAGTTTTATCACTTACTGTTCAAAAGTTATTAGCAAGGTTAAAGTTTCAGACAGAATTACAGAATGACAGACAGGACGAAAACAATATGCCCCCTGATCTTCGATCTCGGGGGCATAGAAATAGTTTCTAAACTGCTACAACTATAAATATGTACATGTAAATTGTAAACATTTTAACAAATTATTTACATAATTTCAAATTTTTTGACACACATTAGGACTAGAAGTTTCCTATGCGATGAAAGATATATACATGCGATTATCAATCATAAATATACAAGTCCACAAGCCAGACATCTTTGTTTAAATAATATAATGAGCTGTAAATTATATAATTTCAAAATATTAAGCATCAAAGATGCGTATGACCGAGTTACAGTTTGGAAAATTATGCACGCTTGCATTCACGAAGTAAAAACATGCACATATTTTATATAGTTTATTTCATTTTTTTTCAAGTTCATTTTATTCTATGGTCGTTATAACGATCTAGTTCGTCAATACAACCTCTCATTGGGTCAAATGCTGTCTGACGTGTTTCATATCGATTGTTAAGCCGTTCTTGACACACTGATTTTGACTGCGGATAACTCCGTTTACCTGATCAGGATATAGGGCTCACGGCGGGTGTGACCGGTCAACAGGGGATGCTTACTCCCCCTAGGCACCTGATCCCACCTCTGGTGTGTCCAGGGGTCCGTGTTTGCCCAACTATCTATTTTGTATTGCTTGTAGGAGTTATGAGATTGATCACTGTTCGTTATCTTCACCTTGGATGTGGAATAACATTGCTTATTTTGAGAACAAATACCAAAAAAAAAAAAAAAAAAAAAAAAAGTGTCTTCAGTACAACTTCCCATATTTATGTAGCAATATTCCATTATCACCTGCATATGGTGTTTATATATCTCAACTGATACGATATGCAAGAGCTTGTTCTGCGTATAGTCAGTTTTTAAATCGAGGTAAGCTACTGACAAACAAGTTGATGGTACAGGGATTTCAACAGTCTCGATTGAAGTCAGCATTTCGCAAATTCTATGGTCGTTATAACGATCTACTTCGTCAGTACAACCTCGCATTGGGTCAAATGCTGTCTGACGTGTTTCATATCGATTGTTAAGCCGTTCTTGGCACACTGATTTTGACTGCGGATAACTCTGTTTACCTGATCAGGATATAGGGCTCACGGCGGGTGTGACCGGTCAACAGGGGATGCTTACTCCTCCTAAGCACCTGATCCCACCTCTGGTGTGTCCAGGGGTCCGTGTTTGCCCAACTATCTATTTTGTATTGCTTATAGGAGTTATGAGATTGATCACTGTTCGTTATCTTCAACTTGCATAAGAACTATCATTTAATTTTAAATGTTTCCTGTTTGTAAATGTAATTGATAATTATTGAAAACACAGCATTTCATATTGAATTCCTAGAAAATCTGATAGTAAAATAACGGGAAAATCTGTATTTTGTCGTCTTTTCGAGGTGAAAAGTCGCTAACGATCGTTTTGTCGTCTTTTCGCCTGAAAAACACGACAAAAAGCCACGCGAAAAGACGACAAATCAGGTTTTTAGGTACTTTTGTTTTGGTACAATTTTTTTTTTTATTTTCATGTGGGATGTGTCTATTTCATTGAAATACCTGCGTAAAATGTTTTGTGGGAGGCGGGTGTGTCCTGCAGGGCTGCGTTCAAGATAGCGCTATGAAATTGAACGAACTTCTAGGCTAGCCATACTTACAATGTAAGGATAGTAAGCGTTAATTCATACAGAGCGTTTTATAGACGTCATCTAGAGAACGAAACTCTGTTCACACAATCATTTCTGCAAGCAACAAATAGCATTATTTGTCGTTTACGGAAATGGCCGAGTAGGTACGATTGCTATCAACAACAAAAAAGAGGCTTCCTATATCGAAAAAAAAATTATCAGCCTCTTGGAATTGTCCTCAAAATCTCCGGATATCTCGCCAACGTTGAGGACATTCGGATGCACAGACCTGTAGCCACATAGTCTTTAGCAGTGTTAGCAGTGAAATATCATCCCAGGACGCTGTATTTGCCGTTGCACATTTTCAATGAATGCAAGCTGTGGTCAGTGGCAGATAAAAAAATATATCAAAGTACAAAAGCGTTAAGCTGACTTCATGAATTCTGTCTGTAATGTTAATGAGCAAGAACAGGAGAAGTTCATGCATTATTCTTTACTTTCGCACAACTAAGTAATACATTTTCTGTAAGGAAATAACAAATATGGATGGGAAACTATGTCCTGAAACTTTTCACCATTTTGAAATATAAACTTTATATGTTGTTAAAAACAATGGTCACTATAATAATTTTGGTCCCACCAAGAACGAAAACCATGTCCTCGAATCATGAAATCTACAATTTGGGTAAAGGATACCTGCTCCTTTTAAATACCTATTTAATTAGAATTTAGTATCGATAGCATTACCACCGCCGCGGTGGTCTACAGGTAAAACATTCGCCCCGCATGCGGAAGATCGGGGTTCGAATCCCAGACGCGACATATCTAAGTCGTTAAAACATATAGTGACAGTTCCATTGCCAAACGCTCGGCATCAGGTGTGCATGTCACGGGTCTGTGGAGATGACCTTAAAAATGGATGTCCCGTGTCACAGTAGGTGTGGCACGCTAAAGAACCTCCACTGCTCAATGGCCTTAAGCGCCGAGCATAGGCCTAAATTTGAAGTCCTTCATCGGGCTTGTTGGCGTCTACATACGAGTAAAAAAATCTCGAGAGGGACGTTAAACAAGGCACTATTAATCAAGACAATCAATAGCATTAAGGGCAATGTTATGGAAATATTTTACACATAAACACTATCTACCCAGTTTCGCCCCATCCTGGATCACGAAATTTACAATGCTCTACGTGACTATTCTACGTGACTATGCAGTGCTTTTTTCTTACAGATGTGTTGTAGAGAAGAATATTTTTGGAAATTGATCAAGTTTTGGTTGAAAATTTGAAAGCATTTTTGTTATGGTAGTTTTTGGTTAGAAGTGTTCAATTATTATCACACAACGGACGCTGATCAATTACAATATAAATGAATAGAAACTTTCAAGTCTATCATCATTCACAACAACTAATATATAATACCTTACTACTGTGTTCGTGTTTAATAGTGTGCGAAACATTATTAGAATACAACTAAAATGAAACAAATCAATAGTTTGATACATACATGTAGATGTATGTCAAACGAGAAAAATACATACATGTAACTACATATACTAAGTAACAAGTCCCACAGATATCCATGTCAAAACATATAATGCAGGTCTATGAAACACTTCACATCCATTTCATCACCTTACCAGAAATCATTTTAATGTATACATAAAAATTGGAGATGGCAAGGAAAAACTTTAACCTGGACTTGATCTTTTGAACCAAGGGGAATAGGGTTTTATATTTCACATGTAGATGCCTCATAGAGACCTTTGTTTTGGTACCAAGACTTTTGACCTTGTGACCTTTACTGTAGATTTTGATGTACTTTTTAAAAACTTAACCCGAGTTGTATCTTTTTAACACAGGGGGATAGGGTTTTGATATTTCACATATTAATTCATAAGGAAACCTTTGATGTGGTACCAAGATTTTTGACCTTGACCTACTTTAAAAAACTTTAACCTGGGCTCTATCTTTTGAACCAAGGGGCGTGGATGGGCGTTACGGTTTTGATATTTCACATATAGATGTCTCATAGAGACCTTTGTTTTGGTACAAATTTTTTTGACCTAGTGACCTTGGACTCATTATTCAAAAACCTGGGCTCTATCTTTTGAACCAAGGGAAATAGGGTTTTGATAATTCGCATTTACATGCCTCGTGACCTTTGTTTTGGTAGAAGACATTTGACCTAATGACCTTTCCTTGAACTTTAGAGCTTTGACGTTTCAAATTTAGATGTCTCATTAGAAGACATTTCTTTTGTTACCAGAACTACTGACCCTGGACTTTGACCTACTTTTCGAAAACATTAACCTTCTGTCCTTGGCTATACTTTTGAACTAAGGGGATAGGGATTTGATAGTTCATATATAGATGCCTCAAGACCAGGCCTTTGATATAATATCAAAACTTTTGACCTAGTAACCTTGGACATTGACCTATTTTTCAAAAAACTTTAACCTTTCGAATGATAGGTTAAGTAGGTCACAATTCCTGGCGAGCTATGTTGTCTTTTGACTTTTTTTTTTTTGCATTTAGGATGTAATTTTTTTTTTATTTTACACCTGTTGTTCTCCTCTTTCTGTTTCCTTTCCACAACCATAGTGTAAAAATGTGTAATGGCAGAGATTGTGGCCCCCAGGGGAGGATATCATATTTGGTATAGTTCAGAAGGGGAAGATGTATCCTGTTGGTTGTGAAAATTACAAAGGTCTGCTTTTATTCTGTCTCCAATTCTACAGATCTTGAAACCCTTCAAAATTGGACTGGTTTAGATTCTGCTTAATAGGCACACACACACACACACACACAATCCAGTTCTCCCCCCCCCCCCCCCCCCCCCCAAAGTTCGACACTATACTAAGGATCATGAACTTTGCAATTTTGGTAGAGGCCTTCCTGTTCTACACGACTGCATTTAGATTTTCTTAAACTAGATGTGCAGTTGTAGAGAAGAGGATTACAGAAAATTGGACAATTTTTTGCAGTTTTTGTCCAGTCAGAGGTCCCGAGGGTGCAGGAGTCCTGAAATTCACAATTTAAGTCTCCTGTGTCCCAAAGATGCTTCATACCAAATTTGTAAGGAAATGGAATGGAAATTTATCAAGAACTTAAAAATATTCAATTGTTAACAGATGACAGCAGATATAGACCATTAGCAATTATAGTCACCCGAGTGACTCAAGAGCAATCAAGACATACATGTACTTGATATAACATATTTATTTTTTAATACTTACATGTATATACAATATCATTTCATTTTTCAATTAAATATATTTGAATAAATATGAGAATTATTGTACAATGTCTTATAAATTTCAAAAGTCATTGTATCTGCATGAACTTCCATCAAACAAACATTAGGACTTTTTAATTCAAATAATCAACTTGCAGCATGTTTCTGACTGCAATTACTTGATGTCACATAAAGCTGCCACTCCTCTCAAAATCCAGTGATCAGGACTTTGATTTGTTTTCAATACAATGAAGGTAATGTATGTGAGATCTGTGCGGTGAGGCTTTTTATAGACTGGACACTGGTACAATCTTGGATCTTTTGGAGCTGTGGAATTAATGGCATACATGTGTACTACAGGCATCGGTGTAAAGAGAACTTTGGGTGGAGGTTCACATACACGGCAGTTTCGTTTGTCCCATCCTGCACCATCCAGGTAAAGTCCATACACATAAACACCTTCCTACAACAGACAACCAACTTTCTGCACAACCCACACTTTAAGTAGCTTTTGAACATACACTAGAATGTTGATAACTCACCGCTGGTGGTGTGGATATGTCTTCCTTTACTGATTTGGTGACTTCATTGTGTAAAGTGACTGAATCAAGTGCCCAGCCTTTATGTGCTCTTGTAACTTCCTGTCTCATAGCTGTTAAAAATCCTGAAATAAAGAAAATATGGTTATCTTAATCAACCATCAATATCAACTCTCAGTATACATAAAACTAGAAATACTGGTCAGTAAGGGTCCCGCTAGTCATATTAGTAATACTAATTCCAGAATTCCTAACTTTAATTCTGAGTGATCTTTTAGTCATTCCAGAAAATTTAACATTTCTGAACTGAATATCTTTACCTAGTTCAGACAACCTTACCCCCCCCCCCCCCCCCCCCCCCCCCCCCCCCCAATGAAAATGGTTCATAAAATCTAATATGAGGCCCACAGGCCTTATTAGTCACCTGAGTATTAAAAGTAACACTAGTCCCAAGGGCTATGAATTCTAGAGACATTAGAGGCCCACTGGCCTTATCGGTCACCTGAGTATTAGTTTGAAAGTATCACTGTAGTGCCAAGGGCTATGAGATCTAGAAAAAATTTCCTGTTCTGCATATCTAAGCTAATTTCTAATATTTAGCAATAGTATAAAACAAGACGTGTTCTTAAAACTTATATGCTCTCGAAAGTGCCTATACAGATGAAAGGCTTTACATAATATATGTAACATTAACACAATATGACGAATTTGGACCTGTCTTGAGTCAAAACCTTATGATTGCAAAATTCACAATTTTCAAAAATTACTATTAAAGATCCAGCATGATCATTTTCATTAGGTTTGTGAAGTTATTTAACCAGAAAACATAAATTCTTTAGATGATGTTCAACTTGACCTTTGTTCAACTTGATCTTTAAGTGACCTAAAAAACTAACTGCATTTGCTTCGAACCTTGGGGGTTGAAGAATCCTGTCATCCAGAAAGAATCTGGTCTTCCAACAAAAACCCAAGTATAGAACTGGTCATTTCTCTCCAAAAGTTCTGTGAACCAAAATCCCAAAGTTGTTGACTGCCAAGATATTTTTCTCCATAAATTGGGAACTTTTGCATCAAACATGTTGTCTAGGGCATCTCTGAGATTCTGAAAAGAAGATAGTTATGGAGATTGAAAACTAAAAAATTAAATCAGAATTAGTACTGCGATCATGAAAAATTTGAAGATTTTTTATATATATATTTATAGGATATTTTTACTCAAAATCCCATGTGAAAATACTTTACACGAACTACTTTTATTTAATCAAACACAGACAAATTAATAATGTGCTAGTAAGGCCAAAATTTTATAATGGCCATTTTCGGGTAATATGCGATACAGGATCCATGTCAATATCAAAGAACCCTACAATATTGAGAATAAACATGGAATAGTTCATATAATTGTAAACAAAACCTAAAATGGATGGCAATTGTTTAGAAAGTAAAGTACAAAATGTAATTCCCTCTACTTTTGGATTTATTAATATTCATACTATGTCTGCATATCATTTCACAGATTCTATCCTAAAACTTCCTCCTCAGATTTCTGAAGTTTTCTATGAAGTCCTAAGTAAAACTTTAAGGATGTACGGGACTGACGATTTTGAAATTACCGCGCAACTCCGAATGACGTAAATAAATCCTATGTCGTTCGCATCTCCTATTTGATTCTGAGTGTATGTTAGATAATATCTACAATGCAATTAATTCTATAGATATATTTTACATAAACTATGACAAAAATATTATTATATTCGAAATAAAAACAAATCGCGTAAATTTTACGACTTTAATTACTTTTCGGCAATGTAAACATAGTGAGACTTTTGAAACATTGAAATGCGGGGGAAACGCGGATTTCTGTCAGCTAAAGCGATCCAGCGTTACATCAAGGTTTTTTGACCCACAGAAGACGATGGAAAGCTGCCTCACCAAGACACCAGATCATCTATATTTGCAATCGCAGACGCAAGACATGTGTTCAGGTTTGTCAATCACTGTTAACAGGTTAATAAATTAATGCCGAGTACGCACGTACGTCAAATAAGAAGAAAACAAAATTGTTCAAGTGCAAATCTTCCCAAAAATTCCATGAAAATCGATGCTTGAAAACAATATTGAAATAGCTAAGGTATGAATTTACCAGCGCTTATTAAATTGTCAATGTCAGCTGATTGTTCATAGACTTTGAAGATCTAGATCAACCTAAATTATTTAGCCAAACATACAAAGTGTATGATACAAGCATCTGAGAATGAATATGTTAAAGTATTTGTCAAGTTTTAATATACATCTCTATAAATTTAAATATCTGTTGGAGGAGGGGTCATGTAAAGCTAGGATATACACAATAGATCAGTGGTGGATCTTTGGTTTTACATAAATTGATGAGTAAGATTTTTTCTTCCTTTAATAGTTGATGTTTGCAGTACAGAAAACAGAGACAGGACACTATAAAAATCTACCACCACATACAAATTATACAAACCCAGTGACATGCTTTGATTTATTTTCACTTTGTGCAAAATATACAGCATAATGCCATAAATGGGTCAACTTTTATTTATTTTACTATATAATTGATTTTGAAATCATTTTCATCCACTTATTAAGATTCAATTCAAAGTAACCTTTACACCATTAACAGCACAAATATCTCCAGTATCTTGTTTCAGTGTCTTATTTTTTCCCCGGAACATTGCAGCCATACACATATTATATGATTGTGTTCCACTCTTACAAAGGAATATAAGGAAATGGAATGATAAATTTCATTAATCATGCATGTTTTCTGCATCTAATGTTGCTAAAAGTTTTTGAAATCATGAATAGAATTTATGTCCAGATCAAATGTTTTTTGATAAATGTTTTAGATTTCATAAAAATGAGTTTAGAATTATGATTTAAACAAAGGTTATTTTTCAATGAGTTATAGGCCTAGCGTAAGATGTGAAAGTTGACTCATTCATGACAGTATGCTGCAATTCTATGCCAGCATGAATGTGTTGAACAACAAAAAGAATATGAATTGTCACTCAGCTTCCTTAGGCCCCAATATTAACACTTCATGTAATTAGCCGAGGTTCATTGATGTATCAGTATTGTTTTTCAGTTCAGTAATTCAAATACCCCCCTCCCCTCCCCCCCGAGTAACAAAAAAAGTAATTTTATTACAAAGGAATAGTAATACACTAATTGATAGCTGATTACAATAAAATCGTAAGGTAACCATGGCCTTTTTCGATCATGCAGGAAGATGGATGCTAGGTATTTTCTGCCAATTAAGTTTAAATTCAGTCCAACAATTTCAACACTATGACACTACTATTATACATGTACAAATCTAAATATTTTTTTTAACAAGACGCTTCATTAAAGAAATTTATTTAACATTATTAGTTTTCTATTCACCTAATGTATTATCTAGTTTCTTCAGACCAAAGTGTCCACTATTAAATGTCAGCTAGACCATGTAGACAGATTCAATGATGAAATCTAGTTGTATTCACCTTTTTTTGTGTTACACATACCATGTGAGAGTAAAATATAATTGTTCTATATCTATTTCATGTAAACAATATTTGGGAATTGTCAAGCTAGCTGGATAATTGTGCTTGTTTTTAAAATATATATGCAAATTAAAGATCGCCCAAGTCCTATAATGAAAAAATGACAAGCATGGTATTATGATAAATATGTACGTTTTTGTTATGTGCATAATTTTGCAAGGAACTCTATTTTTTTTTAAATGCATACATACCTACATGTATATACTGCCCACCATGAATAAGTATACACTCACCAAAATAAGTTACTTGTGCATAAAAAAGAAACATAGATACAGATATTTTGATGCAAATACATAACTCTTGCAAATAAATATATAATGGTAGGCTTTTAACTTTTCATATCCTTCTGGTCTTTTTATTAAAATACTTGATTTTCTGAATTCTCTAAATAAGAGATATTATGTAAAATTTAAATTGAAACTATTTCGAACTATGTACTAATACATATTATTTTGTATTTGATGTGAATATAGTAACTTTTATAAGACCCTTTGATTTTTCAACTGTAATAAATCAATATCACAATTTAACAGACTATATCAAAATATTGAAAGTCCATTATTGTTTCACATATATTGAATTTGTACCCTTAACTAATTATTTTATTGAGCTTAATTGAAAGTTATATTCAGTGAATTAATTTGGCTCTTTTTCATTATATCATATACTATTGGCTATCATTAAGGTACAATGTATCTAGGTTTATATACTTGCACCTGTCAATAAGTTAGTCCTAATACTAAATGCAGTTTGGGCAAGACACACATCAAATATTTGATGCAAGTGTACCTCTAAGTTTTGAGAGGAATTCTTAAATCGTTTAACATGTTAAGGGGCGATGGCGAAATCAAAAGTTCAATGTCTGACAAAAAACTAAATTCACATCAAAATTGGTACCGTATACGTTTTACATAGTTTTCACGAAATCACACCCCACTCCCCTTAAATCTAAATATTATGAATGTTGAAACTAATCGATTAACAAGTAAAAACATGCGAGTATAAATAATACTGTTATACTTTTACTTCTGTTTATTCACAAATTAAAGTGTACATTTAAAATATTTAATGTTCATTACCGGTAAAATATGTGGTTTTTAACAGCCACTTGTCTTTTTTCCACTAAAGTGAAATCGATGTTGGATGACAAAAACTTATTTGAGTTTTTACTCCCCCTGAGGCCCCCTAACTATTTGAAATTAAATTTTTTTCCTGACATTGGTCTTTTGATTTCGCCCCTAAACATGATGGACACTCAACAACCATGGATCAAATTCTGTATGTTGACTCTGCCATTGACCCAATAACCAGAAAACTTACTACAAAATTTATACTTAGTAATAAGTTTTTATACAGGACCCTGCATACAAAATAACCTCTAAAGTAATAATCTTGAATACTTATGATATTCTTTGTAAAATTTAATATTGTTTATTTATTCTATTAATATATATCATAGGGGCACATACTTCATTACAATTTTATGTCTTATTTTAAGTTATACATACACAACTACATGTATATAATTTATTTATTCTTTTAATAGATACCTAAAATTGTTCAAATACATGTTGTCAATATTTGAACAATGCACCCACAGGAAAGAAACATGGAAGAGTGTGGGATGCAAACACAAAACTAAACAATAGTAATTTGTCTGCATGTGCATGTACGCGCACGTACGTGCATTGCAATTTTGGTACAAAAAAATTGAAAATCAGAATTCACAAGGAATCAACATGAAACCTTGTTAGGATGATAGTATATTATTTGTATATACGCAAAATGATAGTCGTGTTGTCTGCACGCGCGTGCATGCACATGCATCACATTTTTCGTACACGAATTTTGTAATCAGTGTAACTTTTTTGTTGCTCATTCAAATGGTTTGATATTCATATCATAGGTAGATATTGAGATCCTTAACTGATCTGCATTCAATTTGTCAAAATTACCAATCTGCACGCGCATGCACTTCTTTTTGATTGGATAATACATGTACTAAAACATCTGTAACTCTCTTATTAATGAAGCGAATGAGTTGATATTCACTTCATAGGTAGATGATATGTGTATCTATATATTGGTGTAACAAAAAAATGCCAACGCAAACGTGCATGCACATGCATCATATTTCAAAAGTTAATTTTTTGAAGGACGATAATGTTTTTGTTTTTCATCAAATTCTTTTGATTTTTAGGTTTTAGGTGTGTCTTGGTACTCCTTACAAATTGCTGTGGTTAAAATTACTGGTCAGCACGTGCACGCACGTGTGTTGATTTCTGATTGGATGATTTTAAAATCACTATAACTTTCTTGTATTTGATGCAAACATTAAGAAATTCTTTCTGTGGGTATATGATAGAAAGGCCTGTACTAGAATGACATCAACAACAGTACGGAATCATACTCGTGTGTGCGTGTATGCACGTGCATTGCTTTCTTTTATTTCTTTGCACTGAAATGACCATAGTAAATCATAGTAAACGTACTACATGTAATTAAAGGCTAAGATAAAATGATTTTTGCTATAGGTTTACAATGACTTTACTTTTTAACTGGTTTGGGGAACATATGTAATGGTCCCAGTTACAGTTAGAACTAGTTACAAATGGAATTTTGATTTTACTTTAGATTGCAGAATTTTTATCTTTGATATGATTTTATAAAAAAAAAATGCAACTCATTTTTAGCTTAAGTGAGCATTTCTGACCACCCGTTGTCTATTGTCTGACTGTCTGTAAACTTTTCACATTTTCGACTTCTTCTCCAGAACCACTTGGCCAATTTCAAACAAACTTGGCAAAAAGCATCCTTGGGTCGAGGCAAGTTAAGTTTGATGAAATGAAGGGTAACACCCTGCTCCAAGGGGAGATAATAGCGAAATAGTAGATATATATTGACAAATGTATAAAAAATTCTCCACAAAAATCCTGTGGGGATCTGTGTTGGAATAGATCCTCAGTACCTTCTTGCTTGTCGCAAGAGGCGACTAAATGGGGCGGTCCTTCGGATGAGACTGCAAAAACCAAGGTCCCGTGTCACAGCAGATGTGTCACGAGATAGATCCCTCCCTGCTCAATGGCCCTAAGCACCGAGCATAGGCCTAAATTTTGCAGCCCTTCACCGGCATTGGTGACATCTCCATATGAGTGAAATATTCTCGAGAGGGACGTAAAACAATATTCAATCAATCAATCTCCAGTACAATACTTCCAGAACAAGCAGGCCAATTTCATGCAATGAAGGGCCATGCTACCTTTAAAGGTATAAAAGAGATAATTACAAAAATAGGGAGGGGTCAATTAAAAATCTTCTCAAGAACTGCTGGGCAAGGAAAGTTCAAATGTTCATGGCAGCTTCCTGACATAGTGCAGATTAAAGTTTGTTGAAACCATGGCTCCTGGGGAGTAGGATGGGGCTACAATAGGGGATCAAAGTTTTATATCTGAATATATAGGGAACAAATCTTTAAAAAGCTCCTTCATAAAGCAATACTTATATATAAATATTTATTATATTTAATATATATATTTATTTAATAGTAAATATATATAATGCTATCCATTTCACGTAATTTTTGGAATTTTTTAATTATTCTGATGTCAACCTTACACGTATATTTTTCACAGGTTTTGAATATAATGTCTCCAGTATGGATATGTTTGACGATTGTTACCATGGAAACGAACTCACAGACCAACATGTATGTCAAAACAGGTGGGTTTTTTTTGGTAAATTAAATATAGTGGTACCCATTTCAATCAATTTTAGAATTTTTAAATAAGTCATACCCTTCCGTTTTTTGGTGTTTTTTTTTTTTTTTACAGGTTTTGAACATGATGTCTCCAGCAAGGATATGTTTGATGATGGTTACCATGGAAACGAACTCACAGACCTATGTCAAAAATGTCATTTTCTGATAGAATAGACATAATGCTATCCATTTCACTTAATTTTAGAATTTTTTAATTATTCTGATGTCAGCCATACACTTCCGGGTTCTCTACAGGTTTTAAATATGATGTCTCCAGCAAGGATATGTTTGATGATGGTTACCATGGTAACGATCTCACAGACCTATGTCAAAAATGTCTTTTTCTGATAGAATAGACATAATGCTATCTATTTCACTCAATTTTAGAATTTTTTAATTATTCTGATGTCAGCCATACACTTCCGGGTTCTCTACAGGTTTTAAATATGATGTCTCCAGCAAGGATATGTTTGATGATGGTTACCATGGTAACGATCTCACAGACCTATGTCAAAAATGTCATTTTCTGATAGAATAGACATAATGCTATCCATTTCACTCAATTTTAGAATTTTTTAATTATTCTCATGTCAGTCATACCTTTCCATTTTTTGTTTACAGGTTTTGAACATGATGTCTCCAGCAAGGATATGTTTGATGACGGTTACCATGGAAACGAACTCACGGACCTATATCAAAAATGTCATTTTCTGATAGAATAAATATAATGCTATCCATTTCATTCAATTTTAGAATTTTTTAATTATTCTGATGTCAGCCATACACTTCCGGGTTCTCTACAGGTTCTAAATATGATGTCTCCAGCAAGGATATGTTTGATGATGGTTACCATGGTAACAAACTCAAAGACCTATTTAGAAATGAATTTTTCTGTTAAATTAAAACTAATGCTAATTACTTTAATCACTTTAGGAATTTTTTCACTGCTCTGATGTCAGTTCCATACCCCTTTTTAGACAAATAATAAATTTCAGTCAATTATAATGTCTCCAGCAAGGGTATCTTTGATGTTCGTTACCATGGAAACGAACTCACGAACCTATCTAAAAAACGTCTTTTTTCGATAAAATGAGTACAATACTATCTATTTCACTCATTTTTAGGATTTTTTAATTACTCTGATGTCAGTCCCATACATCCTTAAATGCTCAATTTTGTTGTTGTGGCCTACCACAAGGGTCATGGTATGAAGAAATTCGATTTTACAATACCCAAGGATGATTGCATGTTCATGTTCATGGGAAGGTTTTTTGAAGAATTTTAAAATTTGAGGGCTGTAAAAAAATTTATGGACAGTGGCATTTTTGTCATTTTAAATGGCTTTAGATACACATTCTGTATTCCAAAGTATTGGCATAAAATTTCATGTCAAAAAAAGTTGGTTTTGAATGTTTTTAATTGAATAAATAAAAAAAATTGCAGTTTTCTATGTTAAAAGGTCAAGAAGTGGCCCAATTTTTTCCCCCCTTCAAACTTTGTAATTTTAAAAGTTTTTGAATTGAAGTGGTTTTATTTTTCATAAAACATCAAAACCTGATAAAATTCAGTTGTGGTGGAACCAAAACAATTCGCGTCATATTCTGATGTCGTTAATATTGGTTGTTTGACAAAATAAAGGAGGTATAAGAAAACACTGCAAGAAATTATGTCTCTTTAAAACACCTGAAAAATGATGTCAGCCATTCATCCTATAGGAACTGCTTGCAATAATAAAATTCTATGTTGACCTCAGAAAATGCCAATAGAGATGAAAAAATTACAGAAGTAACAGGAAATAATAATCAGGCCTTTCATTTGAATAAACTACAATCCCTTTTACTAGAGCACTTAATTAGTAGCAAGTTTGGTTGAATGATTCTTGAGAAGATGAACAAGAGCAACGCCAACGTGGCATAATACGCCCGTAGATTTTGCTCAAGGAAAACATATTTTAGTGGGATTCATATTTTAGTGAAGTTAGCACTGTCCTCTGTGAGCTAATTCATTATTATGCTTGTAGAAATGGATATCAAGATATAAAGAGGGATAGCCTTAAAATGCGCTACTTCATAAATATGCTAACGGTTCAGTTTGTATCCTGCCCACAAGGTTTTCCTAATAAGTGATACTACGACCTTGGCCTTTGACCTTGAAAGACAATAGGCACCTTCCTCTCATCATGATGATCAAATATACCAAGTTATAATATCATGGAGCTTACGGTTCGCTTTGTATCCTGCCCACAAGGTTTTCCTAATAAGTGATACTACGACCTTGAAAAACAATAGGCATCTTCCTTTCATCATGGTGATCAAATATACCAAGTTATAATATCCTGGAGCTTACGGTTCGGTTTGTATCCTGCCCACAAGGTTTTCCTAAAAAGTGATACTATGACCTTGACCTTGAAAAACAATAGGCATCTTCCTCTCATCATGGTGATCAAATATATCAAGTTATAATATCCTGGAGCTTACGGTTCGGTTTGTATCCTGCCCACAAGGTTTTCCTAACAAGTGATACTACGACCTTGACCTTTGACCTTGAAAAACAATAGGCATCTTCTTCTCATCATGGTAATCAAATGTACCAAGTTGTAAAGTCCTAGGGCTTATGGTTCAGTCTGTATCCTGCCCACAAGGTCCGGACAGACAGACGGACGACGCCATACCATAAGTCTTCGAAGGGTGTATAAAAATATGACAAATTTATACCAGACAGACTTGATCAGAATTAAATGCTCATAAAGGTTATCTAAAAGTTGCAATATTTCAAGAGATTTTGGTCCCACCCTTGGGACAAAGAGATCCAGTATCTGCTAAATACAGAATTAGCCCATTAGTATTTCAGAAAAATTTGAAATATTCAGAAGTTTACAACATGTAACAAATATTGATTGCAATCAGTCACTTGTAAGAACAAGGTGACCAGCTAATGCCGATATGGAGGTTGAACAGTAACGATACATGCACAGAGATGTGTGTAAAATCATACCTCAGACATGATAATTGTACCATCAATGGCCAACTTCAGATCAGTCAACGTAATACGAACTGTAAAAATGACTCGTTGCATCCGATCTATTTCTTGCTTCAAGAAAATATTCAGAGGATGCAGATTTCCATACCTTTTCAATCTGTCTTTGACCTGAAAATCACGAAATTGCACCTTTATACTCAATACTGCAAACTTTGTTGTTTTTGTGACATTAATTATGAATTGAAGCCCTCCATGAACAGAATATAAACTATTGTGTAAAATGGAAATCATTCAATCATGAAATAAACCTCTCATGCATAAACATGCTATTTTTTGTTGGACAAACCATGAAAATTTAATCCAATCAAAATAAATAATTTTACAAAACTAAAACAAATGAAAAAAAAGACTGATTGTTATGACCCAATAGAGTTAAGTTTGAGCTTGACCTTTATCCTTTGACAAATCTGTGTGTGAACTGATTTCCTCCTAACATTGTGTCCAAGTTGCTTGCACATAATCTTTAAACCCCTAAATAAATTAGGGCCCTCTTCATATCACGGTGAGTCTCTTTATAAAGTATGGTGACTTCAGATGAATAAGGATATTTACTAAGGCCTGGAAACCTATTTTTGTATATATCACTGTTAAATTCAGTTGACCTCTGATCTTGAGATAAAATCATCATCTCATGGTGAATCTGTGAAGTATGACAACTAATTCCAAGTGAAAAGGGAATAACATGACCAGGAACCCGCTTTTCCATATCAGCCTCTAGTTCACATGTCGTTTGGACCCTCAAGTTAATAGGGATCATCTTCACCCCAAGTCAGTGTGTGGCATTTAGTGACTCTTGGTAAAGAGGCAAAATCACTTAAGGTCTAAAAGCCATTATCCTATATCAGTGTCTAGTTTCCTTCACCTCTTCACTCCAAGGGATTACCCTTCATCATAGTCTGCATGTGAAATAGCAGAATTCAAGGATGAAAATAGAAAGGTACAGGGACAAATCTGTCTATGGACCAACAACTTTATTCCAGACCCCCCCCCCCCCTTGTTGTTGTGGGGTATAGATATAAATAATATTTTGCTTTCTCAACAAATTATGTATACAAATCTACAAAATAGTCTTCATACAACATTCAGATGAGACTGCAAAAACCGAGGTCCCGTGTCACGATAAAGATCCCTCCCTGCTCAATGGTCATAAGCACCAAGCATAGGCCTAAATTATGCAGCCCTTCATAGGCAGTGGTGACATCTCCATATGAGTGAAATATTTTCGAGAGGGACGTTAAACATTATACAATCAATCAATCATACAACATTGTTGGTCAATTTGGTTATGAATACCTCATGTGGCAAGTAATCAGCAGGCAGTTTGGACAACATATCAGTGGCCAGTCTATACACAACACTTTCACGTGTCTCCCCACTACCCCCTCCACTGTCTTTTGGCTGAATGCTCATAATGGTGTCCAGAATCTCTTTGGATAAATTTGTCTGGTATCTGAAATATGTCAGCTATATTCAATCTACTGAGATAGCTTAATATTCAACGTTTTTACATGCCGATTAAAATCAACATCCAGTATTTTTTGTTTACATTTATACCCGATTACTGGTAATAAAGTACATTGGTATTCTGTATTCTAATACCCATTGTATGGAACAAGTGCACTAGATGTTCACTACATATTAAAATTGGCAGTGTGGATATCTTTTCTTTCCTTCCTTTACCTGTAATAACTATTTTAAGTAGGGGTGTGCAGGGCTCACGCTGCCTTTCACATTTGTTGCATTTTGTGATTTTTCATAAAATTTGTGCAGAAATTCAGAAAATGTGATATGGACTTTTCATATTTTAGAAATCTCGACATCATCTTTGCATCCAAACAGCCTTAGAGGCCTTCAAGTTCATTTTAACTTTGTGATATCTCTTCAAGTGACCTGAACCCCCTGGTTCTCAATAACTATGCACCCAGTTTTTATTCTAAATATCAAGAAGTATAGAAAATTCTTAAAGATTGTCCTATTTTTAGAAGTTTTAGCTCCTATTCTAGGGGCTCAATTGAGCAGGGACATTCAAATTTAGTTTTGGTTCTCCCTACTCCAAAGATGGTAACACAGCAATTTTGGTGATAATCAGTATTCTGTTTCTGAGTGACTTAGGTGACCTGAAAGTTGATACTTACGTAATATCAGCATTAGGATGTAACCCAAAAGCCTCTGGGGAATCTACTAGGGGCAAATTTTCTATGAAGTTCATGACATCATTGAGTGGTTTCATGTTTGGTATTTTGTATCCAACATAGAAGTGGAAGTTTGGCTGAAACATGAAATCTCCAAACCAAACCTACAATAAACAACAATAAATGAAACGCACCTTCCTGGCACTTGATACAACTGTCAGGAAGTGAAACATGAAATCTCCAAACCAAACCTACAATAAACAACAATAATAAATGCACCTTCCTAGCACTTGATAAACTGTCAGGAAGTGTTCCTTAAAACAATAGAACAATTAACAACTAGGAAGAATTGTTTTAGCACACTAAAACTGATGTCTGCCTTTCCAATTTCCATAGTTTTTTTCGCACTTGAAGTGCAAAAGGTCAAGGTCACAAAAATGACACACAACACACTGCCTTATCATAGTATACCCACATACCAAACATTGAAGGCCCATGTCAAAAGACAAACGAGAGGCCCAAAGGCCACATTGCTCACCTGAGTTACCTTGGCCCATATTGCTTCCTGGGGCCATGATTTTTACAAAGTAGAATCTGCACTATGTTAGGAACCTTTCATGTAAATGTAAAAGTCTTTGGCCCAATGATTCTTGAAAAAAAGATTTTTTAAGATTTTCCCCGATATATTTGTATGTAAAACTTTGATCCCCCCTATTGTCGCCCTATCCTACCCCCCCCCCCCCCCCCCCCCCCCCCCCATTTTAACAAACTTAAATCTGCAAAGCTTTTTCATGTTAATCTGTACTTTCCTGGCCCCAGTGGTTCTTGAGAAGAAGATTTTCAAAAATTTTACATATATATTCGCATGTAAAATTTTGATCCCCTATTGTGGCCCCAACCTAACCCCAGGGGTCATGATTTGAACAAACTTGAATCTGCACTATGTAAGGAAGCTTTCATGTAAATCTCAGCTATTCTGGCTCATTGGTTCTTGAGAAGATGATTTTTAAAGATTTTTTCTATTTATTCTCATGTAAAACTTTGATCCCCTATTGTGGCCCCAATCTACCCCCGGGGGGCCATGATTTGAACAAACTTGAATCTGCACTATGTTAGGAAGATTTCATGCAAATCTCTGATCTTCTGGCTCATTGGCTCTTGAGAAGAATATTTTAAAGATTTTTCCAATATATTTCAAAGTAAAACTTTGATCCCCTATTGTGGCCCCAATCTACCCCCGGGGGCCATGATTAGAACAAACTTGAATCTGCATTATGTCAGGAAGCTTTCATGTAAATCTCAGCTCTTCTGACTCATTGGTTCTTGAGAAGATGATTTTTAAAGATTTTTTCTATATATTTCTATGTAAAACGATTTTCCCTATATATTTCTATGTAAAACTTTGATCCCCTATGGTGGCCCCAACCTACCCCCGGGGGCCATGATTTGAACAAACTTGAATCTGCACTATGTCAGGAAGCTTTCATGAAAATTTCAGCTCCTCTGGCCCAGTGGTTCTTGAGAAGATTTTTAAATGACCCCACTCTGTTTTTGCATTTTTGTGATTATCTCCCCTTTCAAGGGGGCATGACCCTTCATTTGAACAAACTTGAAAGCCCTTTACCCAAGGATGTTTTGGCTAAGCTTGGTTATAATTGGTCCAGTGGTTCTTGAGAAGAAGATGAAAATGTGAAAAGTTTACGCTGACAGACAACAGACAAATTTTGATCAGAAAAGCTCACTTGAGCCTTTGGCTCAGGTGAGCTAATAAAACTATAACGGACTGTTTAGCATGGAGACATCACAAATTATCAGATGCACTCGGGTGATTACCCTACTCAAAACTGACAATTTGTGATGTTTCCCAGCTAAACAGTCCATTATTGTACAATAACAAATTTTGATCAGAAAAGCTGACTTGAGCACTAAGCTCTGGTAAGCTGAAAACAAAATTCATAATAAATACTGAGACAATGAATGCAGATAACAGAATGTACAAGCTTAAAATTGTCTATATATCCACATATAACATTTTGTCTTTTATATACCATTCACAATAGATTCTATACAATATACATATCAATACAATTCAGTTGAAAAAATGATTGAAAATAATTATTTTCACTCTATACATGTACAGAAATCTGTGGGATTATAACCCCATGGATTAAACTTAATGTAAATCAGTAGAATTATTATTATCCCTCAGACAAAAGTAAGAATGCATGCGCAGTATATAGTACATTTTCCTACCTTTGCAAATGTGTTCAACAGTCTCTTGTCATAATCATCCGTGACTCTACCCCCATACTGCACCTCACCAAGCATGTACCGAACTGTCGTCCATGATATTCCCTTCATTAATGACCATAATAATGATATATTTTCTTTTAATATATATATAATTAAACCAATGTATTAATGTAAACCAAGGATTTAATTGCTGAACAGATTCCTTGAACTAACTCACCTTTTTAATGTCCAAGTCATCTAGATGATTCTGCACAAACTGCACACTGGCAGTCCAGTCTGAGGAGTTAAACTCATACGGAATGTTCCAACCAAGAGCACCAAATTTTCTTCTCTCCTGGAATATTTAATTTCAAGTTTTTACTTCTCATTTCTTCTTGATTTAATTAATCTTATTTTCTTTCAATACAACATACCTGAACAACTGTGTGAAGAAAAGACACAGCAAAAAGCATAGGTCTCCACTGAACCATGTTGCTAACATCTAGAAAATCTTGAGTAATTCCAGCATAGGTTCTCTTTAAACCTGCCTTAATTCCTTGGGGTGGTTCATTTGTGAATTTGATGGATGTCTGGTTGAAGAAATGTTATTTTATAATATATGATACGACTACCACACATCACTGACAAATCATTTTATTTTCAGTTTTAGTACATGTATAATCTAAAACTAGAAACACAGTCAGAAAGGGTCTTGTGATAAATCTGAAAATTGAAAGGGATCCTTCTCTATGGCACGCTGTTTTTATATTTATTCCTCTTTAAAGATATCTCATAAATTTTACAAGATATCTTATATCATAAAAGTTATAAGATATCTTCTAAAGTTTATAAGATATTTTCTTAAGTTTATGAGATATCTTCTAAAAGTTAAAAGATATTTTCTAAAGTTTATAACATATTTTCTAAAGTTTATGAGATATCTTATAAAAGATATGAGATTTCTTATATATTTTTCTTTACAAGACATCTCATTAAATATGAGATATCTTATAAAGCATACAAGGTATCTCATAAATTCTATAAGATATCTCATAAACTTTACAAAGTTTCATATGAATTTACATTTATAAGATATCTTATAAAACATTTTACATATCTTGTATACATTATAAGATATCTTATAAAAATTCATTAATGATACATCTTATAAAAACATATATTTTATGAGATATCTTATAAACTGCAAATCATACGAGATATCTAATAAATATTAGATATCTTGTCCAGAATAGAAGATATCTCATAAATTATACAAGATATCTTTATAGAGGAATAAATATGCCATAGTGTGATTAAGTGAAATTTCAATTTTAGTTAGATTTGTGGTGTTGTCTGTAAATAGTTTGTTTAAATTATGCCTGTAAGGTGTTTCCGTCGTGCGAGTGTTTGTCGATAGGGCTATTCTTAGTATGACTGGTTTGGTCAGTCAGAGTAGTGGATGTTTGTCAAGCGTGCAGCCACATTTTCATGTTTTCCAGCAAGGGTCTTCTTGGTGAATTCCAGAAGTTAGTCTGGTTAATGGGTAGCCAGGGAGACAAGTATTTTACTGTGTGGGCAATGGTTTCCTCCAGGCGGTAAGCTATTTTTGTGTGAAATATCTGTGTCTAAGTGGATGAAAATGTCAACATAGCGGAGTCATCAACAGAGGAAGACATCGTAGAGAGCATTAAAGAAGCTAGAAATGAAGAAAAAGAAGAAGGTGAAGAAGAAGAGGAAATTGAACTGCCAAGGAAGAAACCCTCCATCACAGAAGCCAGATACTATAGGGTTATTGAACTTAAATTGGTGAATATTGGCACGAGTTGGCTGTGAAAATGCACGAGCTTGCGAGTGCATTTTGACAGCCAACGAGTGCCAATATTCACCTATATAAGTTCAATAACCCTTTTATTATATAGCTAAAGTATTTAGTTAATGTAAAATTATATCCCTTTTCACTCAAACTACTCTAAAATAGACGAGAATTCATCAATATTGGCAGTGTGCAATAACAGCATGCATTTCTTAACTGTTCAATATTTAACTCATCATTAATGCATGAAGCAAACTGATTTGGTAAATGGGGACATCATAATTTATGTACAGTAAAACATTTTGCTCAAGTAAATATCAAATACATGTACCGGCCGTCAGATTCGGAGGACTGTCGTCTGCCATTTTGACTTGTTTACGTCGTTACGGTAACATCAATATTGAACGCTCATACTCGGAATGTTTCGGGCGCATGCAATTTAAGCAATGCAAAGTTAGCATTCAATAAATTCTCAGGATATTGAACGCTAATATTCTCTAGATTTTACAATAGACTATTTATTAGCTATATAATAAACCGTTTTACAGTGCTGGGTAGAAATGTTCGATAACACAGATGACCCTTTCCCGCGACTCCAGAGACTTGAGCCCTGCCTTACTACTGCTGAAGTGCACTCAACAATGCTACAACAAACTTGCATCATGCAGTTCTTTGGGGACATAGATAGTGACAGAAATGTTCATTGATTGAGTTTATATAAATAAAACTGAATATTGCATATATTCGATGAAACTTCGTGTGACATTTAAAACATTGTCTGAATATTGCATATATTAGATAAAACTTTGTGTGACATTTAAAACATTGCCTGAATATTGCATATATTAGATAAAACTTTGTGCGACATCTAAAACATTGTCTGAATATTGCGTACTTTTGTAGGGGTATATGATATAATGTGCTTCATTAATTGTATGTGTATTCGTTGTGCTTGATAAGGTATTGTTCCCAATAAACTTTTTTTTATATCCATATTTTTTGTGTCTTACATAATAGGTTCTTTTACTACAATGTAATACCTACATCCCATTCAAGCTTAGGGTTAGGGTGAGATTTGCACTGTCATCTTGTTTTAAATGCCAAATGTATAAACATTGGTGTGTTTATGAATATAAAGAAGCGAAAATGATTCTCTTTCAATTACTGCAGTAACTTTAATTCATTTATTACTGGGATAAAAAAAGAATAACAAAAGACAACATGGTTATTATTTATAATGAGTGTCTTATGCATCAAATGAATCCATAGAAATATAAAAGTTTAGACCTTGTGAAAATGAATAGGGGCCAACTCCTTAGGTAGAACCTGTGTACCAAGTTTGAAGTCTGTCAAGCAAGGGGTTCTCAAGTTATTGAGCTGACTTATGTCCAGTTTGATCCCTTATCTTTAACCTAGTGACATCAAAATCAATTGGAAACAACTACTTCTTAGGGTGAACCAAGTTTGGTGTCTATTAAGCAAAGGGTTCTCAATATATTGAATGGATAATGTCTTCATTTATGTCCAGAGTAGATTTTCATAATGTATATTATGAATCTTTATAATACTACACCATATTTAATTTCATTATAGTTTTTATTATTTTTTTTAATACTGTTGTGTAATACCAAGGATTATAAGGAGCATAAGGACGTTAACCGAGGCTCTCGTGAAAGAGTATAGGTGATCCGTAAGTGTTGCTATGTTTTGCAGGCGACACAAAAACAGTCCGAAATTCACAAGCACACCTTTCTTGTAAACAAATGGTATTGCTTACTCCTCTTAGGTACCTGATTCCACCTCTGGTGTGTCCAGTGGTCCGTGTTTGCTCAATGATCTATTTTGTATTGCTGATAGGAGTTATGAGATTGATCACTGTTCGTTATCTTCACCTTTCATGTATACGTATATCGTATTCTTTCCAACTGATTACCTGTAGAAGACTAATAGGAAACCCCGCACTCTCTTCAGTTGTAATCCACACTCGAAAAGCATCGTGAATTTGAGGAGTATCCATTACCGTATCCAACAATTCATTCATGTAATCCAGACCTAAATGACAGTTCTGTAACAATGCCCATCCACCCTGTGAAGAAAAGTCATGTTTTGAAATAATTCTATTACATCAGACATAGTGTACACATGGAAATCAAGGCCATTAACAGTCCTGGTACAACACAGATTCAGTTAATATTTACTAAAACTTTATAACATCTGTTTCCCATTCTCCCGATTTGAAGCAGTTGAAAAGACAAATCCCGATATACCGATCGGGATTGCAAAAATACCCTGAAATCCTGATTTCTAAAAATATCTCCCATTTTACGACAACAAATCCCCATTTCCAACCGGAATTTGAAATCCCGCGTCATTTCTGAACTGGCCAATCAGAAATCGGGACAATAGTCAGCCATTGCTGTTTACCTGTGTCGCGTGATATCGGGGTGGTGTAATTTTCCTGGTCTGCCTGTGTTGGGATGTTTATTGGACACCGGGAAGCATGTTTTGATAGTAATTATTCGGGAAGACGGATTTCAAATTGATATATCCTTTACACAAACGTGAATGACAACGATGATAGTGTCACCACCAAACAATCGGACATACTCGATTTTTGCCTCTCACTGACAGCATCCAAAATATGCAATTAGGTATGTCAAATATATTTTTTCCCCAACTATAATAATATAGGCTATCCGAATCTATTTGTCTATAGCAATGTAATATATAGTCTATATAGTGTAGTATTCAATACCAGACTTTGTAATGCGTAATTCACACAAGTCTGTACTGAATTTCATATTAGCAAGTAGCCTTAATTTACAAGTAAAAATATATATTTTAATGTGTTTTTTCCCCTGGTAATTATTTCAGATGTCTTGGGTGAAAAAGTTTTGTTCACAATAAAATAATTATGTATATATCTTTCAAAGTGTTTTTAATTTTTTTTTTTTTTTTTTTTTTTTATAGTTTTGTTAAAGTTAATGGTCAAACACACTTGATGTTGTGTTAATATATGATACATGTACAATGATTAGATTGATATTATTTGAATAGACAAATACTTATTTTCATGGTAAAATGTCATGAATTTAGAGCTTTGAAAAAAGGGCGTCGCGTGCAAAATCCCCCATGCGGATTTTTAAAAGTTGGCATGTATGCTTGGTACATCATTATTATAAAGTGTTGTGTGTATGTAATAGCATCAAACAATGAACAGTCTTTATTTCACCTTTATTGAGGAGTCCATTTTATTTACACACAATAAAAGATATATGCATGCTAGGTATATATATTATCGTAGCTAGCCACGGTTAACTGAATCCGATAGTACCTACCCAGCTACCTCAAACCGTAGCTGCCATGATCAGCAAAACCCTCGATTTTCATGAATGTTTATAAAATGATGCAATAATATATTTGACCAATCACATTTACAATAACAGATTTCCAATATTTTAATGTCTGCGCCCACACCTAAAACGTGCGGTATTTGTTTATAAGTAAAACGGACAAAACGCTAGGCTACAGATTCCTGTTTATAGTAGCAAGTAAAGTTTATAAGTATTTATCAAATGAAATTCACATTAACAGCAGTGGTTATATATATGCATGTAAATTTTGTGTTAATAAATTTAATTGTATTCTCAAACTTGATGAGGAAATTCTGGGTAAAGTGGATTTGTTGAAATCTGAAAGACTATAGTTGATCAGGCAATTATCTATAAGAGAAAGCATATTGTATGGTAAATTTATTACACTGATTAAGTCAACAAAGAAGCAACAGCAACAATTAGTTACAACAGCTAAAAAGTGTCCTGTTTGTTCTCACTCAACAATCCTCGAATTATTCCGCTACGAGCATGCAATGACCTCCGAATGATTTTCTTTCCACCAAAAAAAATCATGGAAGCTCACAGATTGGTTGACTTATGAACATAAATTCATATTCATGAAGTCAAGGATTTTTTTTATCATACAGCCACAGCATTTGATGTAGTGTAAATGGAGAAAATAGGTGTGGTTTGCGATGATGGGTATATACATAATCCGGTTATTCCAGATTCATAATTTAAAGTTGAGTTATTTTCAACTGATGGTACATTGTTCCTCGAGGTTTTGAATGGTCTGGAGTACTTTGGGAGATCACGGTAACCACACCAGATCATTACAATATCATTAATTATTATGGAAGAGATCTTATACTGAATTGCTGCGCAAATCAAATGAATTGATGACATTTTTCACATAACTATCAGTCTATGCGAAAGACATCGGACCGTCGGACCTGACCGATGTGCAGTGCCTCAGGTCCGATGTGTCATTTTTTTACACCGGACCGGAATGTCCGATGTCTCAGTATCCGGTTTTAAGCTTTATTATTTTGACGCGGAGTCATTTAAGAGGCCGTCCACGGAGATATCAGGCAGTAGCTATAATACGGCTGGCACATGCAATTCCCCAAAATTTTATTTATACCCAATAAAAGTTAAGGTCATACGCCAATTTTATTGTATGTAAAGTGAATTTCACAAAAAACATTGTTAGATGCCAAAACTTGGCCTATTTCATAAATTCGAGGACACTATATAATCTATAGAAAATGATCATTTTGTAAAGTTAAATAATACCCAATACAATAAAATTTGTCCAGAAAGTATAAACAATATTTGAAGGAAATTCCTTAATAATTAAGATGAAACAATAAAATTGCTGGGAAACAATGCTGTTGTTGAGCAATTACTGACAGAAGTAGCCAAAAAGCCAGTAATTTGAGTTACCTCCCTTGGCGTAAAAAATGTAAAATGATCCGAAACTTGCATAAATTGTAATTTTCGAAGAAAACAGTATTTATTTAGAACATTTTTCACTTATCTTGATTTTTTTTATCAAGTGTAAACATGGAATTAATTTTTTTTTAAATTTGATGGTGAAAAATAAATATTCAGCCCGGACCTTATCAAAGTTTCGTGGGTAAACAGATATGGCTGACAAGTGATAGAAACGTGAAGTTTTTCTAGGAGTGGTCCTTATTTTAGGGACTTGTCAATCCTTAATAATTGTTCAAAAGACATAAGTGGATATTCAAGATATTTTAAAGTTGGAACTGCGTGTAATATTCAACCGAGATTGACCCCCTGCTGTACAGATCGGGGTACTTCGAATTCGACGTAAAAGTTTAACTGTTTAAACTATCGTGCACGGTGCAGATGCTTACTAGTATGCCGAGGTCATTGCGATTCTTTTGGGATTTACTGGAGGCAACCACCACCAAATGTTGTTATCTACTACACAAAGGAAAGTGTAAAGCAGACAGAGCAGTAAACTTCAATGTTTCAAGGGAAATATTTGTTCCCGTTGGAAGTGGTAAGTATAAATGTCGAATTTTCTCTGTTATTTTTCTTTGAAAACTGTCTTTGATTGCTAGACAATTTTGATGCAAGTTCTCATGATGTGTCAATGCAAACAATTCATTTGATGAAATGATTCTTTTTAAAATAATAATGATTAAAATGATAAATCCCCACAGTAAAAAAACTATTAAATCAATCTGGGGGGTGTTGGGGGGTGGGGGGGTGTTAATGTAGGGATTTTTAAAATCTGTACTACAACACAATGTTTATTCACAAATCATTGAATTAAGAAACAATAGAATCACACAAAAACAAGATGAAAGTGGTGAAAAGTGTTTATTGTCCTGCATAAAAAATAATATATATTAAAATTATATCAGATTATTTTTGACTGATTTTTTTTTACTAGCTACTTTTCACATGTGTTTGTTTTTTGGATTCCTAGATTTAATAACTATTAAAGGATGAATGAATCAGTGTGAGAGGGTAGTATATGTACATGTATGTATGTGACTAAAACCGAATAATAAATATAAAAAAAATAATGATATATATTTATTCATGTAATTATGTAACTATAAGAACCATTATGTGTGTGGGGGTGGGGTGTGTGTTACAGGTTGATGTATATCATTAATTTCTCTAAATTTAAGCTGAATGGATTATAAAATTCAGATGGTTTAACATGACACAAAATCTGATGATTTATTTGCATGCACACAGGTACTAAAGTGTATTAGTGTGACATACATGTATATACCAATTACCAAAGCTCGATAATGAATACAACGCCCATTTCATTACAGATTTGGAAAATAGTTATAGTCAAATCACCCCTACTGCAAGCCAATTATCAGACTGTATCAGTGAGTATATTTATTTATTTCAATCAAAAGATTTTAAATTCAGAACATGGTACATCTGACCTTGTCATATTGTCATAATTCATAAATTATGTAAGTTTAGAACTATTACAGATATGAGCTTAATTCCACATTTGACATGTATATTTCTTGAGACAAATCCTGACCAAAGGCATCCAATGTTATGATGTCACAATCCTTTTGTTTTAACTCACTTGACAGACATACATGTAGAATATAAAAACTTTAACTTTGACAATAACATAAGAATGGTTAGAGATGGGGGTTGGATATTTCAGAAATGTGTGTTCCTTCATGTCATATGATAGTAACATTTTTACCTTACGACCTTGACCCTTCATATTGAAGTTTTATGTGATGTCACCATGCCACACACAACACATACATGCATTTTTAATTCATGACTGTTATCAAAGATTTTAACCCACTCGACAAGTTTTAAACTCTCTTCAGACAATTCTTGTTTAGATAATTTCAAATACTAGCTCGTATATATATACATATATATATAAGTCAGAGGTGATGTTTTGAAATCAGAATGTGGTTTAATTTTTGAATATGAATATATATAGTTTTTTTTTATTTTTTAGCTCACCTGAGCTGAAGGCTAAAGAATTAGGGTATGAAGGCGATCAAAGTATGATGTGGGAATATACAGGAAATTAAAACAAATTCTTTTCAAGGTTTTACTTTTGTGCTTGGCCTACTTTTAACAAAATATAACCTACAGTAGGTAATTCTCCTGAACTATATATAAGGTAGTCTAGCCTTTTATGTTTAGTATTTAGATATCTTATGGCAAGAACTTTCATTTGATACCATGCTGTTTGATATTGTGACCTTGGTTTTGAAGTTTAACCCAGATTTTATTATATTGATATTTTACATAAAGATATACAAAATGTGTATATTCTTTATTACCAGACTTTTAATTTAGTACCTGACCTTACTCTTTAAAATAGCATGATTTTCAAAAACTTTAAATTGGTATATAGTTTCTCAGCCACTTTGGATTGGGCTTTGATATAGATTTCACATATTATAGATTACTAATGAAAAGAGCTTTACTTTTGAACTTCTGACTTTGACCATGTTGACCTACTTTTGAAAAACATTCATTATTACCAGATCTGTTATATCTTGAGGGATAAGGTATTGGGTTAGTTTGTTTCACATGAAATGCCTAATGACCAGAATTTATTTTATATCATGACCTTTGACCTTGTGACTATATCAAACATATGATCTTGACTTTCTTAGTGCATTGCTTACAGTGCTATTTAAACATGTTCATCATTTTATTTCCATTAATTTACACAACTGTTGTCATTTAGATCTCAGCTGAGTCCAAGATAGGAAGAGGCTTTGGAGAGAACACAGAATTACTACAGACAAAAGACTTGTGAAGTTATAAGGGGAATTGCAGAACTCATAGCTCCACTTCAATCTAGATATGTTGACAGTTATTTCACAGAAACACTTTGCAGCTGACAAAGATAATCAAATGATGACCACTACTTTAACTCTATGGTTGCAGCATATTTCAATTTTTGAAGTGACAAATTTTATTCCTGTTTGTGAACCAATATTCAAAAGAAACACTGCTATGGCATTAGACATAAATTAGAAGAGAGTGGTGGGGTGGCAAAATAAGATTCCATACTGTGAAATGTATCAATTGTTAATATACATGTATCAATATAAATTCAGTGCCAATTTTCATAATTTCTAGGGGAAAAGTTTGTAACAAATGTCAGAAATATGCACTAGCTCTTACTTTGCAAACCATGCTACTAAGTACCAGGCATTAAGACATGATTTGTTTATTGTCATTTGTTAAACAGAGACAGAGACAGTGATTTGAAGGGGGGGGGGGGGGGGGGGGGGGGTCCAGAAAAATGATCTAAAATCTGCATTAGGTCATATCCGATGAATTGATAAAGTAAATATGTTTATTATTGATTGCTAGTTACATGTAACCTTTTATGCATCAGTTGAAGATACTTTATGAACATTTTCTGTCACTGGGTAAAATTCAACAAACATTTTGTGTATCTGGAAGTGGTCAATATATATTTCAACATCAGAGTAAACATGCATTAAAGCAAGTCTGCCAATCTGATGTAGGCAGAAAATGGAATATGGCATGTTATTTCATGAATGCAAAGGGAAATGCTTTACAAGAGAGTCAAAAAATTTCTGGTTAATGCTAAATAACTATCTAGATGTCCCAGAGAAAAGGAGAGGGTGTTTTCTACCCCTCCACCCCAACCCCCTCGGGATCTGCCAATGTCAAGTTTGTAATGTGAGTGAATGAATTTAGATTCTTCATGATAGGCAATTTATTAAAATTTGATTTACTGATAATTTTAACTTCATATATGTGTGTTAATTAATTGACTATTATCTCAAATCCTGTGTCAGAAATGACCTCTAAAAATCAACATTGTAAAATTTTATACAATGAATTACATAGGCATTTTTTGGCCTTTATTATATAGAATGTATACAAAGACATGAAATTTATTTCTGAATGTTCATATGTTCTAGTAATTTTTCATGAATTTTAATCATTTAATCATTGATTTGTTATATCTACTTCATATTTATTTCTATTTATGTAGTTCAACAATCTTCATTTAAGTAGTTGACCTTTTTGCACTTATTGAAAATTTTGAGATTTCAGTTCAACTTTTCACCATCAAACCTTGCTTTTCCCACTGAATTTATTTTTGTAACTTGAAATACACCTCTTCAAGTTTCTGGTTATACATAATCTATTTCTTTTGAGACATTGTATTGGGTTTTGTGAGATCTTATATTTTGATCATTATTTTGTAAAATATATTGGTGTGAAATATGTGCAATTTTAACAATTAATAAATTCATTCATTGGATGAATATACACACAAAAACCCTCTTAGTTATTGCATATAGTGTATATCTAACATATAAAATATTGCTTTTCTCTATTTTTTAGTTATATGACATTTTAGAGCTGTTCAAACATAGCACTTTTTTTCAATATTTCGTGACCTTTTTGCACCGAAAATTATCTCAAAGTTGTTTTTCCATGTCGAACCCAAACTAAACATGATAGAAACTTTTTATTTGGCAAATTTCATATTGGGGTCAGTAGGAACCTGTGCACAAAGTTTCATGAAAATCTGAGAGATAGCATGTGCCGACCTCTGCCTAATATCATAATGGACACCCTCTTAAATGTTTGTTATAAGTAAAAAATATCACACAAATCCAAATACGTAAATGAATGTGATTAAACCGCATGGACCGTCTAAAGTATTATGCGGGAGGGATCCCTGGTATAGTATTACTAGTATAATAAATAAGATTTCCTTGGTTTTGCATTTTCACATGTTTCACTTTTTTACATTAGGTTTTTCGGTCTGACAAAATTTGGTTCGGTCCGGTGTGTTCATTGATTACACAGGACCGAATGTCCTGTGTGGTCCAAAAAACTTTCGCATAGACTGAACTATAGATCTGTATCTTCAATAATTTAAGTTCATGTCAATTTGACGCTCTATAATTGTCTTGCTCTGGATGTGATCAATATCATGTTGTACATCCATATACATACTGTATGGTTACACCGCGACAGTCACCCTATGCTTGAATGACGCGCAAATGTTGCCACAAGGTGCTCTAGACACCAAGGTAAGATGACTAATGTTTAATTGACTTTGCTAGTTAAATCTGAAGAACAAAGAATTGAAGTGAATGTACAAGCATCCATTACTTTTGCTGTTAAAGGGATATTTGGCCAATTTAACAATAAAAACATTGAAATCCACAAGATTATAATGAATCCAGTTCTCCCCATGTGTGTTTTAACCAAGATTTAGTTCATAACTAAACTATTATTTCTATCAGAGTAAAAATTTCTATCAGAGTATATATACCGGGTATGTACCAAAAGTGTTGCATGCAAAATAAGTGATATACACATGAAAACATCACTATTCAGGTTTTCCTGTTACAGTTTGAACTAGGGATGTCAATTTTACTCGGACAGCCTAGTCGAGTACTCGGAGGCTTTAGTTGAGTACTCGGTAAAAAAAATATATCGGACTAACAGGGTACAAGTAACCTACATGTAAGTCATCAGTCACATCTCAGCGCACACGGATAGCCAAGTTCACAGGATGACAGGCTGCCAACTGTTTATCTGGATAGCCGTTTATAAATTTGTTGAATGGAATTTAAGACGTCATATCAGCTAGTTTATTCAAATTCAAGTATGCTAGTATGAAAAGTACACCAACATACAATATAAGACAGAAATTCAAACCCCATTTACCAAGGATGATTTGTACCAAGTTTGATTGAAATTGGTCCAGAGGTTCTTGAGATGATTTTTAAAAGATGCATAAGATTTTCACTATTTCTTATCATCTCGTCTTCAAAAAGGGCATGGTACTTCATTTGAAGAAACTTGAATCCCTCTTTACTTAAGCATGCTTTGTGGCAAATTTGGTTGAAATTAGCCCTGTGGTTCTTGAGAAGAATTTGAAATGGAAGGACGGATTCATGGATTGCAAGGTGATTAGAAAAGCTCACATGACCTTTCAGGTGAGATATCAAATGTCTATCCACCTTGCTGACTGATGATACTCTGATGCATGTTTCATTGACCCAATAATTCTGGAGAAGAAAATACCATAAGTGAAGTTTGTTCACTAATGTACCTTCACCTCAGGTGATCTTATTAGAAGGCCAAAACCTTAAAAAATCATTAAGGTAGTACTCTACATTGTCATAATGGCCGACTTCCTTTAAAAACATGGATGAAAAAATCAATATCAGCAATATTTGACTTTTCCTTTTCTATTTAAATACCTAGCCGAGTAGCTCAGTAGGTTAGAATACCGAATGCTGAACTGTAGGTCGCAGGTTCGAGTCCAGCAGGGGTTTTAAATTTTTTTCAGATTACCTTCTACTAAAACTGTATTTTTTGACAAAATAAAGTAAATTTGAAATTTTTCAACTTCAAAATATTGTTGTACATATCCTCCACTTTTCATCTACATAAAATTTCTCTGGTGTAGCATACCTCCTTAACAATTTAAGAAATCATAGATTTTCAATGGCAAAATCAAAGACAGTCTCATCTGAAGGGTTAAAATAAATAGAGGGTCTGCTGAAATCACAGCTGTTGGCATCTCTGCAGGTGATAGTTATGATATGATATTATTTCAAATGTAAAATTAAACCCTCTGCATACATCACAACTAGAAATGAGTTACTAGAAATTTCAATAATTATAACGAAACAAATTCAACAATAACGATAAACAACAAATGCAATTTGAAGCTTACACTGTTCATGAATTGAGCTATTAATTTTCTAGCATGAATCTCCTGCCCCTGACCCATAGAAATAGCTCTGAAATCTTTGTAAAAAACACACAGATTAACAGAAATAAGATATTTTGATATTTGTGTACCTAAAACCTGTTTCATACAGCATCATGACACTTTTGTTAAACTTGCTACAATGGTTGATACCACATACCTGATCTCAATTGTTAAAGGAAAGAGGATATAACTCATATGTCAATCATACTGAAAGTTATATTGTGGAATCCTCGTTGTTCATGGGGGATTGATGGTCGGGGATTTTGTGGGTCATTCTTACCCACGAATTTACGTGTCCTCAAACATTTTTTTAACCAAGTAGAGTTATCTCTCCTAGTGACATAGTATCGTTTACCCACAAAATTGCATCCCCATGAACCAGCAAAATTTTGCTTACCCATGAACATTACCAGTCCCCCACGAATTAAAATGATTCCACAGTATTTATTTTACAGTTGTTTGCTATTAAAAATACAATTAATATATCAAGTTCTTAAGGTAAAGTTAAACAAAGTGCCCATTAGTTTCAAGTGTTCAATGGACATCTTAATCGCACAAGGTGTTAATTTTTTTGTAACAAAAAAATTACGACAAAATTTAATTGTCCTTAGCTTTCCAGATTCGGCTTTTTTACAATGTCCGAGAGCAAAAGAGCATCTTGAAAAACATATGCATCATTGACTCTGCACAAAACAGCATACAATAAATCAAAAGCTCTTCTGATACAGATCAGTATTACTGTAAAGATATCCATTTTAGTGGTAATAATAATTTTAGTACTTTTGGAGATAACCTTGGTAACCTAATTCAAATGAATCACTAAATCAATATTTGCATATACTTGTCTATGAAATTGATAAAATTATACAAGAGGCCCAAGGGCCTAGAATCGCTCTTCTGATAAATTGTACAACCCCACCATTTCTATTCTTAGCCTCTTAGTATTCTAAATCTTTAGTTAAATCCTAAGAATTCAAAAAAAGTAGGTCAATGTGACCTACTTTTTGGTTTACACATTTTGAGAACCCAAGAAATATCAACTGACAAAGTTTGATGATTTTAAGCCAATTAGTATCTGAATATTGAAATATAGCTGTCAAATTCCAATCGTAGGTCAGCGAACTCAAAACATGCAAGACCCATCAACTGACAAAGTTTGATGACTGTAGGTCAAATAGTATCTGAAATATATAAATATAGCCGTCCAATTCCAAAAGTAGGTCAAGGTGACCTACTTTTTCGTCAACACCCTTCAAACATGCAAGACCCAAAAACTGACAAAGTTTGATGACTGTAGGTCAAATAGTATCTGAATTATATAAATATAGCCGTCCAATTCCAAAAGTAGGTCAAGGTGACCTACTTTTTGGTCGACACCCTTTGAACATGCAAGACGCATCAACTGACAAAGTTTGATGACTGTAGGTCAAATAGTATCTGAAATATATAAATATAGTTGTCCAATTCCAAAAGTAGGTCAAGTTGACCTACTTTTTGGTCGAAACCCTTCGAACATGCAAGACCCAACAACTGACAAAGTTTGATGACTGTAGGTCAAATAGTATCTGAAATATATAAATATAGTCGTCCAATTCCAAAAGTAGGTCAAGATGACCTACTTTTTGGTTGAAACCCTTTGAACATGCAAGACCCATCAACTGACAAAGTTTGATGACTGTAGGTCAAATAGTATCTGAAATATATAAATATAGCCGTCAAATTCCAAAAGTAGGTCAAGGTGACCTACTTTTTGGTCGACACACTCCGTAGACTCAAGATGCATCAACTGTCAAAGTTTGATGATTGTAGGTCAATTAGTGCTGAAATATATAAATATAATTGTCAAATGCCAAAAGTAGGTCACAGTGACCTACTTTTTGGTCGATACACTCCGAAGACTCAAGATGCATCAACTGACAAAGTTTGATGATTGTAGGTCAAATAGTGTCTGAAATATAGTAATTTAGCTGTCAAATACCAAAAGTAGGTCACGGTGACCTACTTTTTGGTCGACACAAACCGAAGACTGAAGATGCATCAACTGACAAAGTTTGATGATCCTAGGTTTTACAGTGCCCAAAATATGCATCTAAAATTGAAAATGTGAAATTTGAATATCTGCAAAATTCAAAAAGTAGGTCACTGTGACCTACTTTTTTTATAAATATGTTTCAAGGCCTCAAGATGCATCAACTTACAAGATTTGAAATAACAACTTAAAATATATCTATAAATGATAAGCCATAAAATTCAGAAAGTAGGTCACGGTGACCTATTTTTCAGTTGACGCATTTCAAGGTCCCATGATCCACCAACTGACAAGTTTTGATGATCATAGGCTTCAAAGTGTCCAAGATATGCATCAAAATTAATTTTAAAATAAATACCTGCAAAATTAAAAAAGTAGGTCATCGTGACCTACTTTTGAGACAACTTGACACAAGGTCCTAAGATGCATCAACTGTCAAAATTTGATGATCCTAGTCCTTATAATGACTAAAATATCAAAGATTTAAGGAAATATAAATTTAGGTCAACTTTGAAGTGACCTTGAGACCACGCCCTTTGCCCCAGGGTAATGCCTTGAACAATTTTTAATCTACAACATATCCTCATCCTTATGTGTAAGTTTGGTGATAATCTGCCCAGTGGTTCTTGAGAAGAAGATTTTTTAGCAACCACTACTTTTGTTTGTATTTTCCTGATTATCTCCCCTTGTTAAAGGGTCACATCCCTCTATTTAGTATGTATGAAAGCCCTTGGGCCAATGATACCCTGTAACAAATTTGAAAAAAATTGGCCAAGGGGTTCTTGAGTTATAGCCCTTTTTCTAAAAAGTTTACGCACACCGCACAAATGGTCATAGCATTAGCTCTTTGAGCCTTCGGCTCAGAAGAGCTAAAAATGTGCTACTATATGATTGCACTATTATTTTCAAGCAGGAAAATGTGCTAAATTTTAATTGTGCCAATATATGAATGCTTACAGTAAATCTACCTTAAAATTGTTCTCACAACTTATTCACAAAGATCAATATCCCAGAACACAGCATTGCCTGATTTAATATATTTTGATGTTGCAAAGCTATACGAAAAAATCATTCTTTGCCATGTGCTGTTGAAAATTGTCTAGAAATTTTAATAGAAGTAATATACAGATGGGCATACAACATACAATGGACAGATGACCAGAAAAGCTCACTTGAAGATCTTTTCCCCAGATGAAAATTAGATGCAACAAATTAAACCATTTGCAAAATAAATGTTACCTAGTTGAACTTTCTTTGATAGAGATTCAATTTGATTGGTAGGGTCAGATCCCATTGAAAGAAGACATATGAGCGGTGTTCTGGTGTTGCTCTCTTCCCATGTCTGCGATAAGTTGAGAATGACTGATTCCGCATATCGTTGACCCATGGAGTTTGCTATAAACTTTCTAGCTTGAGGTATAGCTCTGTCTGGACACCAGGATCTTAAAGAGAAGAAAGGAAATTATAAGATGCTGTGTATTTTCACCTTGTCAAATCGCAGTTTTGCTACTAATCTAGTCGCCATGTTGCTCAAAAGTTATTATAACTTTGACAGAAATAAACGTCAAATACGACTGTAATCACCTCCCTTTCTCCAACTCTACAATTTGACAGAGTGCACATAATCGAAGAAACTAAACCTTGTTTTTGTCATCAATATAATACAACTTGTTAAAACTCAGCATAATAAAGAATCTGATAATGCAAGCTTTACTATACACTGTTTGTTAATACTATTTGATGTGAAGCTTAGGACCACAATGGTAAGTGCACCTCCAACTTCCAGTGTAAGGAACTGCAGCAGTGGTCTAGAGGTAAAGCGTTCACCCTGAATGCGGGAGGTCGGGGTTCGAATCCCGGCCACAACAGACCCAAGTCGTTAAAACAGGTAGTTACAACTCCATTGCCAAATGCTCAGCATCAGGTGTGAATGTCACAGGTCCTTGGAGATGACCTTAGAAATAGATGTCCCGTGTCACAGTAGGTGTGGCATGCTAAAGAACCCTCACCGCTCAATGGCTGTAAGCGCTGAGCACAGGCCTAAATTTGAAGCCCTTCATCGGTCTTGGTGACCGTCTCCATATGAGTGAAAAATTCTTGAGAGGGACATGAAGCAAGATACAATCAATTAATCCAGCATAAGGGAGTAACTGTAGGCCAGATTTATTTACTTATCGAGTAATTTTATTAAAGGATTATATACATATAAAACAGGACTTAAATTTTACTTGGGAGATCAGGAATATGAGAAAAAGAGTAAATGCTTATTTACATAGGGAAAAAAAAATTGGGACTATGAGATTGAGAACTGAGAAATAGAAGTTTTACCCATCTTGAGTCACCTAGTAAAGTTCTTTAAGTATTTGCTTTTTTCACATCTTTGAATAGAAAAAATAAACAATTGTATATACAGATGGATAATTAAGACAGACAAATCATGTACTCTATGCCATATTTCCTCAAAACTGACTACATTCTACATGTAATTTTCTCAAAAATCAAAGAAATTCAAATCCTTGCCACATGCACATTTTCAATACCCATACAAACACTCTGTAAAATAACAAGGTCCTCACTTGAAAACTGTGGGAGGAGTTAGCCAGACAAATCATGTACCCTCCATATAACAATAATTTCAAATAAAGGGGCAAAACTCCAGCGAGAGAAGTCGAAAAGATGTGAAAACATGATCGAGTGACCCACAAAGAAGCTATATAGCAAGTTTTAGCTTAATGTGACAGAGAAATGAAAATAGAAACAGAAAACCCCAAATGGACAAACAGATGGATGTACAGACATTGCTGTACCATAATATGTCTCGTCTAAAGAGGGGTGAATAAAAAGCCAATGAAGATGTCAACAATTTTATCCTTCAAACAGTTTGCAAAAACATGCATTGCCACATTATGCAAAATGTAAGATTCTTTACATCAAAATGAACTTTTTTTTTTTACCTGATTAGCAGAAGTCTCCTGAATGCATCCAGTACTGCATCATATCCATCTGGGATTTGTTCCTCTTCTGGAGCATCAGTATCAAACCAAATTTTCCATTCCTTCTCATTCTTGGATACCTTTAAAATAATTATTGTGTAGATATATTGGTGATGTATACACTAGAATTCAATGGGTAAATAATCTTTCATATCTAATACTGAACTAGTCCATTATATTGAACAAATTTATGGCCACCACTGAATTCTTATAAAATCAAATCATGATATTCCCACATAGTTTTGTCCAAATGCATATTCTTCAACATATAAGTGATAATTTTTCAACAACAAATTGGTACAATGTCTTCAAAAAATTGCGATTTTGAGTGAAAAATATTGGTACACAAATTTGCAAAATGTGGTAAAAAATCTGTGCAGAATATCAATCATAAAATGGTTTTATACGTCTATAAAAATATAATGCTGAGAAATATTTTCACAAATTCCATAACTTGATTATTATAGAGATTTTTAAATACCGTTTAGCAGTTTTTTATATCACAGGTCTAAAATTTGGCTATTTGCTGAGTCATATGAGACAGTGTTGAATGGTCTTACTGATAAATGGTTCAAAAACATGGACAATGGAAGGCTTACAGGGGTTCTGTTTATTGACTTGCGTAAGGCCTTTCATACAGTCAACCATGAAGTACTTTTGCATAAATTTATGTCTTTTGGAATTTGTCACAATACTTTTAAATGGTTTCAATCATATCTTACAAATCGTAAGCAATGTGTCAGTTGGAGAGGTGTGTTATCTAGAGAAAAAAGTATATCCTTAGGAGTTCCTCAGGGGTCAATTTTAGGACCATTATTTTTTATTTTGTACATTAACAATTATCCAAAATGTCTTAAACACTCTTCAGTTACAATGTATGCAGACGACACTTTACAGGATGCGAGTGATAAATCTGTTGATGTAATTGAACCAAAATTGCAAGAGGATCTTAAGTTGGGTGCAGAATGGATGCTTAAAATAACCCACAATGCATGCTTATTGGCACGTCTCAAAGGTTACGGAAATGTCTTAAACACTCTTCAGTTACAATGTATGCAGACGACACTTTACAGGATGTGAGTGATAAATCTGTTGATGTAATTGAACCAAAATTGCAAGAGGATCTTAAGTTGGGTGCAGAATGGATGCTTAAAAAAACCCACAATGCATGCTTATTGGCACGTCTCAAAGGTTACGGAAATGTCTTAAACACTCTTCAGTTACAATGTATGCAGACGACACTTTACAGGATGTGAGTGATAAATCTGTTGATGTAATTGAACCAAAATTGCAAGAGGATCTTAAGTTGGGTGCAGAATGGATGCTTAAAAAAAACCACAATGCATGCTTATTGGCACGTCTCAAAGGTTACGGAAATGTCGAATGTTAAATATAGATTTTAATGGTGTACAAATTGAATTTGTGAAGCAGGCTAAACTATTAGGTGTTTATATAGATAATAATTTATCATGGGATGCACACGTGGAGTTTATTTCAAAGAAAATTATAAGAAAACTTGCTGTACTTAAGAGAGTGAGTTATTTTATGCCACCAAATGCACTTGTCAAGGTTTTTAATAGTATTATTTTTCCACATTTTACTTACTGCTGTACCGTCTGGTGTAACGTACAAAATCAACTATATTTAGAAACAAGAGGCCCATGGGCCACATCGCTCACCTGAGTCACCTTGGTCCATATCAGAAGACTTTCCATATATATTTACATGTAAAACCGTAGTCCCTATTATGACCCCAAACCTACCCCTGGAGGCCATGGTTTTTGCAAACTTGAATCTACACTATGTCAGAAAGCTTTCATGTAAATGTGAACTTCTTTGGCCCAATGGTTCTTGAGAAGAAGATTTTCAAAGATTTTCCCTATATATTTGTATGTAAAATTTTGATCCCCTATTGTGGCCCCATCCTACCCCAGGGGGCCATGATTTTAACAAACCTGAATCTGCACTATATCCGAAAGCTTTCATATAAATCTCAGCTTTTCTGGCTCAGTGGTTCTTGAGAAGATTTTTCCTATATATTTGTATGTAAAACTTTGATCCCCTATTGTGGCCCCATCTGACCCCCGGGGGCCATGATTTTAACAATTTAGAATCTGCACTATATCAGGAAGCTTTCATATAAATCTCAGCTTTTCTGGCTCAGTGGTTCTTGGGAAGAAGGTTTTTAAAGAGTTTTCCTATATATTTGTATGTAAAACTTTGACCCCCTATTGTGGCCCCATCCGACCCCCAGGGGCCATGATTTTAACAATTAGAATCTGCACTATATCAGGAAGCTTTCATATAAATCTCAGCTTTTCTGGCTCAGTGGTTCTTGAGAAGACTTTTAAAGATTTTTCCTATATATTTGAATGTAAAACTTTGATCCCCTATTGTGGCCCCATCCAACTCCAGGGGGCCAAGATTTTAACAATTTAGAATCTGCACTACCTAATAAAGCTTATTATCTATAAATTTCATCTTTTCTGGCCCAGTGGTTCTTGAGAAGAAGATTTTTAAATGACCCTGCCCTATTTTTACCTTTTCTTGATTATCTCCCCTTGGAAGGTAGCCTGGCCCTTTATTTTAACAATTTAGAATTCCCTTTACCTAAGGATGTTTTGTGCCAACTTTGGTTGAAATTGGCCCAGTGGTTTATAAGAAGAAGTCAAAAATGTTAAAAGTTTACAGACGGACACCGGAATTCGGGTGACCAGAATAGCTCACTAGAGCTAAAAACTTTCAAGCTGCAAAAGAGGGCAGCAAGAATACTTTTAAATATTCGAAATATCAGGACCTCTTCTGGCTTTTTATTTTCTTGTTTGAACTGGATGCCAATTAAGGATTATTTTATGTTTAGAAAGGTTGTCTTTCTGTTCAAAGTTTTAATTAATCAAATGCCAAATTACCTAAACATGTTTAAATATACAAGAAATGCGAGTTGCCGCCAAACCAGGTCGAATGATTATGTCTAATTTATTCTATTTACCAAGAGTCAAAACTGAAAATTTTAAACGTTCATACAGCTACTCTCTTGTATTCCTTTGGAACATTTTAACTGTCTCAAAATGTTCGAAGCTCTAGTTCGGATGGCATTTTTAAAGCTATGTATTTGATGGAATATTTTCATAAAAGCACTTAAACATCATGCTTTCCTCTTTTTGTTCAGGTGTGCCAAATGTAGTTGTGATATGGCACTGTGTGTGCATGTGTCTTGTGCTATTTTTTCTTCTTTCCTTTTAGGTTATCTATTCATATTTAGGTAATAATTTTATCACTAATTAGGGGTGTCTTATGCTATACCCCCCCCCCCTTTCCTTTTATATCATATTCATGTTTAGATACTAATTTTAGATGTTAATTTTATGTTTGTGTATATGTTTTAATGCAGGACCACAATGGACACTAGTTATATGCTAATTTGTGTTATCCTGGATAAATAAAGGCTATTATTATTATTATATATGTATGCTACTAATTTTAGTGGGATAAATTTTGGTGAACAAGGAAGAGTTATTTCTCCTGCAAACACTGAAGTTGCAATTGGGTGTATTTGGCGAGTGAAATTTTGGCGAAAAGCTATCTAACTGTTAAAATGAGCCAAATTTATCACCCTGCATAAAAAACCCACAATAAGGTATTTCATAATTTCTGATTTTATAATCATACATACAATGCATTTGTAGGCTGAGTAAAGATTAAGAGAAAAGTTGGGTGATCACATTTGGTGACACAATCAACTTACAATTAAGCCAATTAAAATTAATTGATAGATTATCATCCCCGCCAGCCCCTCAAAAAAAGGGCCAACCCCGATCTTTTTTATTTTCTCAAAAAAATATGATTTTAAACAAACTTGCTTCCAAGTACATGAGTCAATGATTAAAATCACAGAATGTTGGTTTTATATCTTCTACCAAGGATTCTTTGAACGTTATCTTGATTAACACTTTGTGTGATGCCTTTTGTCATTAATTTTTTTTTCTTAGGAAATAAAAATTAAACAAGAGGTACTGTGAGCAATGCTCACTAAGAATACCCCCCGCTTACCCCAATCTCCCAAAGGGTGTAGGTAATAGGTAAAACTTCAGTATTATGATCCAAAAGGTATCTAGGAACACAGCATCTCCATGCGATGAAAAAAGCCATTACAGAATTTAAATGGAAACCATATTGCTACTTCGATGTCCAGTGTGCATGACCTTTGACCTTTTGACCCCAAAATTGATAGGGAACATCTTCATCCCATGGGTAGTCCATATGTATGATATGGTGACTGTAGGTGGAAAGGATAATACTTTAGAGCCCGGAAACCATATTGCTACTTCAATGTCCAGTGCGTTTGACCTTTGACCCCAAAATTGATAGGGAACATCTTCATCCTATGGGTAGTCCATATGTATGATATGGTGACAGTAGGTGGAAAAGATAACGCTTTAGAGCCTGGAAACCATATTGCTACTTCGATGTCCAGTGCGCTTGACCTTTTGACCCCAAAATCGATAGGGAACATCTTCATCCCATGGGTAGTCCATATGTATGATATGGTTACTGTAGGTGGAAAGGATAACGCTTTAGAGCCCGGAAACCATATTGCTACTTCGATGTCCAGTGCGATTGACCTTTGACCTTTTGACCCCAAAATCAATAGGGAACATCTTCATCCCATGGGTAGTCCATATGTATGATATGGTGACTGTAGGTGGAAAGGATAACGCTTTAGAGCCCGGAAACCATATTGCTACTTCGATGTCCAGTGTGCTTGACCTTTGACCCCAAAATCGATAGGGAACATCTTCATCCCATGGGTAGTCCATATGTATGATATGGTTACTGTAGGTGGAAAGGATAACGCTTTAGAGCCCGGAAACCATATTGCTACTTCGATGTCCAGTGCGATTGACCTTTGACCTTTTGACCCCAAAATCAATAGGGAACATCTTCATCCCATGGGTAGTCCATATGTATGATATGGTGACTGTAGGTGGAAAGGATAACGCTTTAGAGCCCGGAAACCATATTGCTACTTCGATGTCCAGTGTGCTTGACCTTTGACCCCAAAATCGATAGGGAACATCTTCATCCCATGGGTAGTCCATATGTTTGATATGGTGACTGTAGGTGGAAAGGATAACGCTTTAGAGCCTGGAAACCATATTACTACTTCGATGTCCAGTGCGCTTGACCTTTGACCTTTTGACCCCAAAATCGATAGGGAACATCTTCATCCCATGGGTAGTCCATATATATGATATGGTGACGGTAGGTGGAAAGGATAATGCTTTAGAGTCCGGAAACCATTGCGTCTACAGACGGACGGACGGACAGACAGACGGACAACCCGATTCCAGTATACCCCCCCCCCCACAACTTGTTGCGGGGGGTATAACAAGAGGCTCATGGGCCACATCATTCACCTGAGTCACCTTGGCTCAAAGATTTTTCCTAGATATTAGCATGTAATACTTTGATAACTATTGTGGTCTCAACCTACCCCGGGGGCCATGATTTTTACAAAATTGAAACTGCACTATGACAGGAAGCTTTCATGTAAATGTAAACTTTTCTGGCCCCGTGATTTTTCAAGATTTTCCCTATATATTTGTATGTAAAATTTTTATCCCATACTGTGGCCCCATCTTACCCCTGGGGACAGTGATTTTTACAAACTTAAATCTACACTATGTCAGGAAGCTTTCATCCAAAGGTAAACTTCTTTGGCCTAATGGTTCTTAAGGAGAAATTTTTTAAAGATTTTTTTTCTATTTATTAGTTATGTGAAACTTGGATCCCCTATTGTGGCCCCATCCTAGTCCCAGGGGTCATGAGTTTAACAAACTTGAATCTGGACTATGTCAGGAAGCTTTCATGTAAATCTCAGCTTTTCTGGCTCTGTGGTTCTAGAGAAGAATTTTTTTCAAGATTTTCCCTATATATTTGTATGTAAAACTTTGATCCCCTATTGTCGCCTTATCTTACTCCTGGGGGCCATGATTTTAACAAACTTGACTTTGCACTATGTCAGGAAGCTTTCATGTAAATTTCCACTCTCCTGGCCCAGTACTTTTTGAGAAGATTTTTAAAGATTTTTTATATATTTGTATGTAAAACTTTGATCCTCTATTGTGGCCCCATCATACCCCCAGGGGCCATGATTTTAACAAACTTGAATCTGCATTATGTCAGGTAGCTTTCATGTAAATCTCAGCTTTTCTGGCTCAGTGGTTCTTGAGAAGATTTTTCCTATATATTTGTAAGTAAAACTTTGATCCCCTATTGTGGTCCCATCCTACCACCAAAGGGTTCATGATTTTAACAAACTTGAATCTGCACTATGTCAGGAAGCTTTCATGTAAATCTCTGTTTTTCTAGCCCAGTGGTTCTTGAGAAGAAGATTTTAAATTTTTTCCCTATATATATTAGTATGTAAAACTTTGATCCCCTATTGTGGCCCCATCCAACCCCTGCTTTTAACAAACTTGAGTCTGCACTATGTCAGAAAGCTTTCATGTAAATATCAACTTTTCTGGCCCAGTGGTTCTTGAGAAGATTTTTAAACGCAGTATTAAGTCTTCCCCGGAAGACATGTGTCGCCTGCTAGTTCATTCTATATGTAATATATCACATATAATGTTGAAAAAGTAAATTATTTTTTTTGCTGTAAAAAATTCTAAGTCCCGGCAAACAGGAAGTTGATAAGCGACAGATTCGAAAATGTCTTACACAATACAGTTGGCCACACTAATGCTCTGTGCCAAATATCAGGGAGTTGCCCCATGTGGTTCTTGAGAAAACTGTGACAAATTTTTTGTGACAACGACGACGCAGGACGACGGATAGTGATCCCTATATGTCGCCACTGCGTGTAACGCAGGCGACACAATGACCCCACCCTATTTTTGTGATTATCTCCCCTTTGAAGGGGGCATGATGACCCTTCATTTGAACAAACTTGAAAGCCCTTCACCCAAGGATGCTTTTGACCAAGTTTGGTTATAATTGGCCCAGTGGTTCTGGAGAAGAAGTCGAAAATGTAAAAAGTTTACAGACAGACAGACGACGGACAACAGGCGATCAGAAAAGCTCACTTGAGCTTTCAGCTCAGGTGAGCTAAAAATAAAATCCTCCCACCCGCCCCATATTTTTTGTGACCCCAGATGACAATCTGCTAATTCAGTTGAATTGGCCTTAAAGTAATAATAGATTTTTCATCCATTATTATAATAATAAAACATTTGAAAAATAATATTTCAAAACTTTTTTAAAAGTCATAAAAGATGCTTTTTCAGAAATTGACCTTTTATCCTCATAATTACAATATCTAAACCGAGTCTATATACTAGTGACAAAATATCTTAAAGACTGCTTTTTGTTTGCCTTTAATTTGTTAGAAATAAAGTAAAATTAAAAAGATGTCAATTAATGATGACAATTATGGCAATTGGTTTCTTAAACTATCCATCTGTTAGACCTATTTCTGACCACAGCCCAGCAGGGCACTTATATCCGAGATCAGCCAAGTATATCATAGTCCAGCAGTAGGAAATTGATGTGGTATGCAATAAAAACAATGTTAGACTGAATTCACAAGACTAGACCTAAAAATCTGTAAAATTTATTATATTGTGTGAATTTTAATGTACAAGTGCGACAGTGTAAATGGGGTTGAAAATGCGTGAAATTTTGTGTACAGTCTGTACATATCACTTGCATGCTTCAATGCCCATAGTTTCTATGCCTTTCCCTTTTTATTGCAATTATCTAGCAAAATAATTAAGATAATATACTTCCTTCTTAATCCTGCTTTATATAGCTAAGTCCTCAAGACCTTTCAGCCTAATTGTTCATACATTGCAAGTCTATAAAACTGAGTCAATCACCTTGCCAATACATATAGATAATGATATTCATACTTAAAAACCTTTATCATAGCCAAACTCTGAAAAGATCTATGCTAAAAATATTGTTGAAGGAGTATCCATTCCTATAGATTGTGTGAATTTTAGATTTTCAGGAAAGGTAACTCTTCCAATGCCTCCCTTTAATGACCAAAACTCTCACATTATTCAGACACATTTGAATAGAGGATCCTCTTGACTAAGATTTTTTTTAAACCACAAAGTATCAGGAAAATTCATTGACAACTAATTAATTTTTTTTATGCCACTGTCCTGCCTATCCTTATGTACATTTACCCTATTCAGAATTCCTGAAAACTGTGGTAATCCACTGAGCTGCACTAAATTTAACCACGTTATATCAGATATCCACTTTGCAGGCTTTGGCATAACAGCATTCAAGTCTAATGCTGCTCCACCTGAAAATATAAGATTTTCATTAAAAGAAAATGTTAGATGATCAAAATATACACTTAAACCCCAAAATTCTGGTTTAAAAGAAATGCAGGGAAATTATACAGTATGATGTAATTTAAATGGTATCAGGACAACTCGCCCCCTCATCAGGACAACTCGCCCTCAAGACAACTTGCCCCTCTTCGGGACAACTTGCCCCCTCTCTTGAGATAACTCGCTCCTTCATATCATACATGTTTACAATTATTATTTTTGGTCTAAATCCAGGAGGTGTATTAGCAAAAATTAATTACTTTCTTATAGATAGTTTATACAGCACAGACAATAAGACGTGTTCACATAAACACCGAACTCCTTGTCTTTTTATGCAAGACGAAAGATTTTAGTGAAAGTCCATTGTTTGGGTTCAGTAAATTCATCATCACTTTTATGTACATGTAAAATATATAATTTCAGCGGAAACAAGTTAGCGTTTGGTATAGGGAGAGTATTAGCTTGGTCTACAGCTGACGTAGTATAATTATCATGCAATAATCTGCGTCTGTTGTTAAATCTAATTGTTTGATTTCCCCTAAGCTGTTATAAATTTACTTCAAACGTTATGAGGTACTCATCATCAGAGTTCTTTACACTTTGAAATCGCCGCGTAAAAAGAATCACCCTGCGTAAAAAGAATCAGTAAAGCAAAGCCGTTATACAATTTCTAAAATGGGAATTTTATCATTTTTCAACGAGAATTAGTTGAGAAACGCATTATAAGATAATTACATGTATACGAATATTCATGCTTCACCTTTACATTTATGTATACTATATTGATAAAAAAAAAACCACACACACCCCAACCCCCTAAATTTTCTCAGTATTGGAGACATTTAATCAATTATCTGAAGATCAGTAAATATAATTTTCCTTGCCAATTGATTTATGAAAAATATAACTTTTTCTGAAATGCAATAATTAAATATGTGTATAATTCTATTAGAATTTACCATTTGTGTTAAACTATGAAATAAAAAGACGTATCTTTATAGGGTTGAAAGTGTAAATAACACACACACACACAAAATAAAATGTGATAATATATTTATATATAATATTGGGGGCGAGTTGTCTCAAGAGAAGGGGGCAAATTGTCCTGAGAGAGGGCGAGTTGTCCTAAGAGGGGGCGAGTTGTCCAGCATTCATTTAAACATAGGGTGGGTAAAGCTCACTATATCAAAGGCCATTAATAAATGGGTTTTGGGTCAAAATATATTCAAAACAAGAGGACCATGGGCCATACCAGTCACCTATCATATCTTGATCGAATTAAAACTTACAAAATTCTTAATTTAATTCATAATATAAGAAGTTTAGTGGGAGATTAGGAGAGAGAGGAGTTTCAAGAAAACAGCTGGTTTCACCTATTCTATTGGATATCAAACTATTCCCTTTCCTCATTTTTATAAGAAATAAATTTTTTCGTTTCATAAAAAAGTTTTATTTGTGATACTGCAGTGCACACACTCAAGGACTTCTGTATACACATAGTATTCAAGCCATAGGACAATAGTGTTTTGTATTGTACTATTATTTTCAATAAAACCAAGGATAAGATTTTTTTGTAATAACTATCTGTAAGTCGGGTCATATCTTCCAGATTCAAATTCAAGAAGTGAACCATATTCATTGATTATATTATCAAGCCATCTGATGCTGCCATCAAATATTTGTTTATTAATTTTGGAATGAATTGTCCCATCCCTTTATTTTAAAACATGAGATATCTTATCCAGAATGATTTCATACAGCTATAAATGCCATTTAGGTTTACCATTTCCAATCTTCATATTTTTCCCCACAATGATCTCTATTTGGATACTGTGTGTTTTATTATTCAATATAAACAAGAAAAATATCTTTTCTAATTCCTTAAGGTAGAGTTCAGAAGAATTTGGGATTGACATTAAAATATGGTTTAATAACTGTAATTTTTCCTATAGGAGTTAAAACCTTTCCTACCATTGTTTGATTATACAGGTGACTCGAGATAACTCGAAGTTCAAGGGACCTTGATAAAACTTTAAGAGATCTCGAGTTTGAGAGATCGAAATTCGGAAATTGAGGGTCCACCGGTATGGTTGATTTTACAGTAACCGGAAATGTATACCAACAAGATCATACGATATCGTTTTGACATGTTTTCCTTCATATTCGTCAGGTACTTTGATATAAAAATAAAAATAAACTTATTTTGCATTAATAAAAACATTTAAAAGTTTATATATTAATTTGTTCTTTAATCATGCTTAAATAGGCATACAAAACCAAGTTCAGATGATGCTTTACTATCGCAAACTAAACGGAGCACAATGTTATGTCGCTTTACCCAAAACAAAAATTCTAACGAACGAGTAAAACGCTGTTTTAGAGTAACTTTACACAAAGAACAAACTTGAGAAATTTAACAGTCTGTAGATCTCCAAATTACGTATAAAACTTACTCTCTCGTTGTCACGTCAAATCAAATTCTAGATTTCATTCATAGTCGGATTATATATACATTTTTTGTAATTCTAATCATCACCACTAAAAACCCCAGTGCAAGGTGTAAACTGACCAATTCGCCAATTATAGAATCAAGTGTGTCACCTCTACAAAGAAGCAACAGCGAAGTTTCAACTATGTAAACACCTAATTACACCTCCGGCATTCAACAAAATCCAGGTAAGGCCCAAGCGGAAATTATTACACGCTTGTGTAACGTTGGGTATACGCTACCACCACTTCGAGAGAGAAAAACAATGAAATGTGTTTTACGGGACCCAACTTCACTTCGAGAGATCGAACGTTCCAGAGATCGATAGTAAATTTGCTTTGTTATATAGAGAGAAAAATTGGGACCATGATTTCACTTCGAGAGATCGAAGTTTGAGCCATCGAGAGTCACCTGTAGTATACTAATTTTGGTTGATAATTTAATTGTGGTATCTTGCAGGGGTACTTAAATTTACAATTTATGTCCCCCTTGTCCCAAAGATGGTTCATGCCAAATTTGAAAAGAATTGGAATAGTAGTTATCAAGAAAAAGTTAAAAAATTTATATTGTTCACACATTTAATAACTGATCATTTTGGCCCCACCCCGATACCAAAACCACTACCCCTGAGTTCATCAATTTTACAATTTTGGTAAAGAACTATCTGCTTTTTCTAAATACCCATTTAGTTTCACTTTAGTGTCAATAGCACTAAAGAAGATGTTATTTAAGTGTTTTACACACAAACACTATATACCAAGTTTGGCCCTACCCTGGGGTCAGAACCCTTACCCCAGGGGTCATGAAATTTACAATTTAGATAGAGGCTTCCTTGCTCATCATTACTAAATACATAAATTTTACAGTTTTCCCTAAAATTTAAGGCCCCTTAGGGTGGGGGGTCATGAAATTTACATTTTCGGGTCTCCTTCACCTACAGATGCTATGTACTAAATTTGGTTAAGATTGGCCGAGTACTTTCTGGGAAGAAGTTGTTAACAGACAACAACGGATGCAGACCAATAATAGCAATAGGTCACCTGAGTGACTGAGGTGACCTAAAAATGTAGGTCAAATCTTGGATAGTTCAGTGCATCAATAGATACATTATGCATGCAAGTTTGAACCATGTAAGGTTATACCTGTTTTTAGGATGTTGACCATCCTTAAAAACTTTTAACATGTCAAATCAATCACAGAATTTTTTTTTTTTTTTTTTTTAGATAAATCGAAGATGCAGCATGCCTGCAAGTTTGAAGGTTGGATTTCTTGTTTCATGAAAATGGATAGTCTAATAAAATTCAACCTACTGTTGACAGATGACAATGCCTCTTTGGACAATTATCTCAGTAAGCTAAAAATTCTGCACAAATCAAACTTAAAAAGGTTTTGAAAAATAGTTTGCTGGGATTTCAGAGATTATGAGAAGTTTGTAGATAAAGGTACAAATAGTCACCTGGCTAAATTTTGTCCAGAATACATTTCTTATCCTTCACTTCGTCAATAAAATGAAGATATTATGAGCATTACCTTTGATAAATGTTTGGAATTCATTTGGGTTCACTTTTTCTGTCTGCATGTCTATCTTCAGTGTCATAAGCAGTGTGAATAGAAATTTGTGCGATTCATAAAGACCTCTACATGTGTATCTGAACACCTCAAACGTTAGATACTCGATGATGTTTCCAATGCGTTTTGCTGGCACTGGACTTTTCTCAGATCTGAAAGATATCATCCTCCTCAAAAACCTATGACACAAAGTATGCTTTGCTGTATATCAGATAATTTTGACATTGAAAACATTTGGTGAATTTTCCTCAAAAAGAGGTCCGAAATATTGCACCTTTCTTTTATGGCAGTTTTGCATATTATGTAATCATGATTCATATGAATGTAAATTGTGACATTTTCACTTGGGCAAATTTTCATCATCTACCAAACAAGAAGCCCATGGGCCACATTGCCCCGAGTCACCTTGGCCCTGCCATTGTTCAGCTGTTGTGATTTTTAAAAGATTTTTTTTTATCAATCTTTATTCCCATGAAAAATTTGGACCCATATTGTGGTCCCCACCTAGCCCCAATATAACACAAAGATGCCTCAACACAAATGTCAGTAACATGATCTTTCTGTTCTGTATAAGACCTAGGTCATATTAATCATGGTATGATATGAAGATCTTGTCATAAGAAATCTATATACAAAATATGAAAGCTCAATCTTACATAGTTCAGGAGATATTAAATGGGTAATTTTTTAAAATAAAAAGTAGGTAAACTTCCAGGTCACGGTTGCAAGGTCAAACTTCACAAAATGATAAGGTCCTGCCATAAAGAACCTATATACAAAATATGAAAGCCCTACCTTAAATAATTCAGGAGATATTGAATAGGTCAGGAATTTTTTTAAGAAGGTCACACTCCAAGGTCAAAAGATCAAACACCATTGTGTACAAGGTCTTATTGTAAAGAATCTATATACAAAAGATGAAAACCCCACCTATGATAGTTCTGAATATATCGAATAGGTTACGAGTTCTTAAAAGTAGGTCACACTCTGATTTAAAGGTCACAAGGTCAAAGATCATGATATTAAATGAGAGGTTTTGTTATAAGAAATATATATACAAAACATGAAAGATCTACCTTAAATAGTTTAGGACATACTGTATAGGTAAGATTTTTATTAAAAGTAGATTAAACTTCCAGACAAAGGTCACAAGATCACAGCGCTATGCATCACATAAAAGATATTTCCATAAAAAATGTATAGATCTACAAAATATGAAGCCTTACTTAAATAGTTCAGAAGATGAACCATACAGCCAATTCTAGAACCAGATCCCCTCACCCAGGGGCAACAAATTTCAAAACTTCGCAGAGGCATCCTTGTCCATCAATACTATACAGTTTGCTTGCTAAATGTTCCTGAATAAAGATGAAAGTTTTTTTCACCCCACATCCTAGGCCCCATGGGTTCAATGACAAAGTTTAGTTACCCTTGCCAAAAAGATTTCATGAAAAATGGCTATGTACTTTCAGAGAAGTTGATGATGTTCATATGCTAATGGATACCAATCACAGTGCCACCTAAGCGACTCCAATGACCCAAAATTCTGAAGAATCAGTTTCCCCCCGTTTCCAGTATAAACCACTCACAAAATTCAAAAACATAATATAATAGGTGTATTAACATTAAAAGATAAGACTAATTTGGACCCATCCTAGAGTCAAAACCCTGGGTTGTGAAATTTACCATTTTTTGTACATCCTTTTCTGCTATTCCTAAGTATGCATTTAGATTTTATACAGTATCAGCAAACATAAATAAGTCCTTCAAATTGTTATTATAATTTTGACACCACCCTGAAACCCATCCCTTACCCCTACTCCTTAATATCCATTTAGTTTCAATTTAGCATCAATAGCACTAAAGAAGATGTTATTTAAGTGTTTTACACATAAACACTATATACTAAGTTTGGCCCCACCCTGGGGTCAGAACCCCTACCCCGGGGAACATGAAATCTATAATTTTGGTAGAGGCCTTCCTGCTCTACATCACTATGCATTTAGTTTTTTGTAAATATGTGTGGTTCTAGAGAAGAAGATTTTTGAAAATTGGTCAATTTTGGGCAGTTTTTGCCCTGCCCCTAGGGCCCCAGGAGTCCTGAAATTTACAATTTATGTCCCACTTGTCCGAAAGATGCTTTATACCACATTTGAAAAGAATTGGAATAGTAGATATCAAGAAGAAGTTAAAAATGTTCAATTGCTAACGCACAACGACGGACGAAGACCAATTGCAATAGGACACCTGAGTAAACTCAGGTGACCTAAAAAATTCTATTTAAAAGTGAATTAATTGAATTATCTAAAATAGTGTAGCCTAATAAATATTTAGCCAATTTCAACTTGTTTGATAATGCAAATTACTATACTGGTATCCTCTATTTAGCAATAACAAACTAATTTCACAAATTTCCACAACAATTTTTAAGAATATTTTTTCTATGTATGAATGCAAATGCAATGGTTAAATTTAACAATAACATAAAGTGTTTAAAAAAACCCAAACAACAACAGCAGGTTTCTTTCTAACTTCACTTATTACATGGTATGTTTCAAACACTTGCCTTGTCATTGATATATCAAATAGTCCAAGGAACTGCTTCAATGATGTTTGATACATTCTGTTCACCATACTCATATCACAAATAAGAAAGTAAAGGATACTTCCCCTTGTTGCAACTGAAACAGATGTTGTAATAATTTTAGAATTTTCATTCACGAGACCTTGGTCATTTATATTTCACCTTAAAAAGTAGTATAATCTTGATGAATGATAGCATCTTTTCAAGTTTTTCAAGATTGAAGACTGTCCTATTTTCAAATGGTGTCCACATACCTCTTATACTGTATAAAAAAAAATTCCACAAACTACATTATAAATCTAACATACATGCATTGTCTTTACAGTTGTACCTCTGATACCATAATAAAACTAGATGTTGAAGCAACACAAATGCCCCAGCCAAGGGCCATAGCTCTGCCAAAAGTTATCCAACTTAACCCATTTAAGTGCATATTTTCATGATATATCTATATCCCCAATTTCAATTCAAAATGTCCATGCATGACTGAGATAATGAGCAGAAAATGCTCAACTATTCCAAAACTACAACTGTTCTAATGGGACCAATATCCCCCACAGGACACATTGGATGGTGGGAAATAGTGAATTTGTGCTCATTGAAGAATAACATATCCTTTTGACATGACGAAGAACTGTGAAATACAATAAGGCCCAACCATTTCATGGCAGGAGCATAAAAAAACATAAACAGGGCAATGTGACAATGAAATAGAACATCAGAACAGATGAAGGAGGCCATACTGGGGCATGACCAAACATTGGACACATTGGGCCATTAATACGACTCATCTATGATGGGTGTATAAAAAGGTACCATAGTTGCAATACATGGTTCTTGAAGCAATACTAGCTGTCAATTTAGTGTCGAAAATTTTTGTTGCAAAATTGTGATTTACCGTTTCAATGACAGAAAAAAAATAAGGTTTATAAACTAATGTTATAAATATTTGTGTTAGAAAACCTATCTAGAGGCTCTGAATGAAGCAAAATTACATCAATGTCTTCCCGTGCAAAAATTGATTTCTATATAATGCTATACACTGTATATTCATTAGACCCGAAATCTTTATTTTGATAAAATCTTAGTTTTAATTTTATCAATGACTTACACACAAAATTATCAGAATAGCACATTCTTACCAAAATTTTTTTTTTTTCAGACTTGAAGGGAAAGGCAACTCTAACCACATTGTTGCATTCATGAGTAAAGTATTACTTACTGATATCGTAAATGACAGTCTGTAACAACAAAAAATTAAATCAATATTAATCTATCTTATATTTCAAATTACCCGCCACTAAGAGAGCGGCCATTGAAGTTTAATTCATTACGTCACACCGTCGGTTCCGGTTTATTTCGTCAGTGGCACTGTAAACATGACAAGTCACAAACAGTTAAGTTTGGGGACGTATAGATTTGAGCCTGTTCTTTCGCAAGAAGAATTTAAGAAAAGAAGACGTTCAGTCGAGTCGCAGACCAGGCAGATGGTATTCGTTTCTTCATACATGCAAATGCAGGGTTTTACCCAGCATTTAGATGTTACTACCCATTTTAAATTTAAGGGGAATTTTTGAGAATGCAGTCATTGAGCTTCCAGGGGATGGTGGTGGGGGACATCCATGGAATATAATTTTATTGATTACTCATTTTATCTATATTGCAAGTCTGACAATTATAGAAAATGACTTGGAATATATAAAAAATGATTTTTGTTGAAAATTCTCATACAATTTTGTCAAGTTTCTACAAATGAAGGGGAATTTTTTATCTGTGGAAGGGGAAATATCCATTTGTTGCCAAATGGGAAAGGTACCTTATACCGGTAGTAAAAACAACCTAGATAAATCCCCAAAATGTTTCAAACCTCAACTTGTCATTACGCAAATGATGGATCCACAGTTTATATAGTATTTTCTTTTTCAAATAATTTCGGGGGGGAAACTTTTTTCACATCTCCCCTTCGATTATAGTGTAATTAACTGCTTGACAGGAAGGCATCCACATATTTACAATGTATTCGTAAAATGTAACACATGCACATCTTTGATGATCTTAGAATCCCGTCAAAACTGGAATAGACGGTGCGACGTCAAATTATTGATTTTTGTGGTCTTGAATACTAAAGAGTTCCGCATCATGGCAGCCTCTATAGATGACGGGAATTTAAATTTTTAACGTTTTAAAATTAACTGAAGCTTATCTAGGCTGTATATCAACAGAATAGTAGGACAAATTTTTATCATATAATTAATCCTATCATTTATCATGTCAAATGTTTTTGGGTTGCCTTTCCCTTTAAAGCTAAAATTACTTTAAACCTTAAGTCTTAATTTCAAAACCTGACCTAAATTTCATTACATACACAAATTCCTGTGTCTCTATGTAAGGAAGACTAGATTTTCTGTCATAAGTACAGTACAGGTTAGGAGTATTCCCATCGCACGGTGGAAAACACATGGTGTAAAATGGCAGTGATTGGGATAAGCATGCGCCCTGCGCCATAGTCGCATTAAATTAAACAAGAGGCCCATGGGTCACATCGCTCACCTGAGTCACCTTGGTCCATATCAGAAGATTTTCCATATCTATTTGCATGTAAAACCGTAGTCCCTATTATGGCCCCAAACCTACCCCTGGAGGCCATGGTTTATGCAAACTTGAATCTACACTATGTCAGAAAGCTTTCATGTAAATATGAATTTCTTTAGCCCAATGGT
>NC_079165.1:18340573-18358073 GCF_947568905.1 Ostrea edulis | reverse complement strand
AGTTGTCTTCTAACTCCTGCATTTTTCTCTTGTTTGTGTTGACATCCAGCATCAGTTTTGCTCTGTCAGCTTCCAGTTCCTACAAAGAATTTATCACCCAATAATTAAAATAAAAGTACTCTGATCAAAACCGTCCAAGAAAATCAATGTTTATATACTCACATTCTTTTCTTTCAGAATAACAAGACCTAAAAGTTGATCCTCTAAGCCTTTCATAGTGACAGTGAAATCAATGATAGATGTCCGAGCACTCACCTGAAGAAGAAACATTTCCCTCCCTTTCACATGATAGTAAGTTTATTGGTGCTTTTTAAAATGGCTAAATATTTTAATAAGAGTTTTCTTGAAAAGTTTCAGTGTTAAATCACAACATTAGAGATATCATCTAAAGGCTATTTATTTCCTTATGAGAGCACAAAAGAATATATTTTCATCTCTTTCTCTCCCCTATTTCATTGCAAGAAAATGATAGCTTATGAAATAACCTGAACAATAGAAATTTAAATTGAGGCTCAAGTGTTTACTTTCACCTCTGCATGATCAAAATATTCTGTTCTCATCTAGAATTATGTGACCTTTTTCAATGCTATTTATTACTGTCAAATAGCATAGCTAAGTTACATCTGACATGATCACCCTTTAACACATTTTGAGTAATGATCTTTGCAGTAATAATAGTAGGTCTATTTTTATTTCATACGAGTGGGTAGGTTTGTTTTTAATTCTAATGGCAATTTCACATGGGCAAGGTAGGCCCATTTCTAATTCATATGGGAGTGAACGCACAATGCAATCCAAACGGTGTCTTTATGGTAATTATATTTAATTCATAATTCGGTATTTATGGTAACTGTTATTTTCACTTTTAGAAAACCCTTTACATAGTTTTGCATATTTTAACATTAAACTTTGATCTCAACCCCAACTCTTGAATTGAACAAACTTGAATTTGAACTATCTGAAGATGCTAGCATCCCAATGTGACAAATCAAGACTTTCTGTTATTGAGATGAAGATTTTAAAAAATGTTTTCTATATTTTCCCATGTAAATTTTTTTTATTCCCTATTGTGGTGGCACCCTACTTCTAGAGGCCACAATTTGAACAAACTTGAATCTGCATTACCTGGGGATGTTGGCATATCAATATGACTAATCATGGGCCTGCTAGTCTTGAGAAGATTTTCCCCTATGCATTCCCATGTAAAACTTTAATTCCCTATTGTGGCCCCAATCAATTCCAGGGTCTATAATTTGATCAACTTAAATTTGCACTACTTGGGGATGATCACTACTTGATATGACTCGACATAGCCATGTCGTTCTTGAGAATACTTTTTCAAAGTTTCCTATATACCCATGTTAAAACTGTGATCCCGTCTTGTGGTCCAAATCTATCTCAAAGGGCTACAATTTGAACACACTTGAATCTGCACTGCCAGGGAATACTTGCATATTAATATGAATAATCATGACTCTGTCATTCTTTTGAAGATTTTTAAAGATTATTCCTATATATCCCCAGGTAAAAAACTTTGATCCCCTATTGTAGTTCCATCTTATCCCCAGGGACAATGATTTGAAACTTGAATCTACACTATGGCAGGTAGCTTTCAAGTAAATTTCAACTTTTCTGGCCTAGTGGTTATTTAAATTATTTTTAAATTATCCCAATCCTATTTTTGCTTTTTCTTAATTCTCCCCTTAAAAAAAAACATGGCCCCTAGCTCATTTCATCAATTTTGAATCCCCTTTACCCAAAGTTGCTTTATGACAAGTTTGGTTGAAATTGGCACAGTGGTTCTTGAGAAGAAATTGAAACTGTTAAACTCTTCCAGACGAACAGTGGACAAAAGGTGATTAAAAAAAAAGCTCATTTGAATTAAAAATTGTCTCTTATTCCCAATAGACATATACCAGGGGCTTTATTGCAGTTGTTATTAAATGATAGGTATATCATTATTCACTTAAATTAAGCAAGAATGGTCAGCATGCACATGTAAAGACTTCTTTTTTAGACCACTTGATTTGTAACATTGTATATTCTTACTTCTGGAGTATAGGCTGGATTTGCCAGTTTTGTTGTCATGTATAAGTAAAATCCATTCATTATGTCACATTCTTTGTCACCAACTTTGACCTGTTGGAATTACAATAACTTAGTTAAAGACAAGTTAGTTTATTGTCCTTAGATACAATACAAAATATTTTTCGATGCTCCATATCATGTAATCAATAATGATGTGACCTTGATGTTTGAGCCTAGGCAGATTAATGGCTCCATAATAATAAACCAAATTATCAATAAATTCTTGGCATGTTAGAAAGCTGAGTTTCGAATTACTGGCGGAACACTGTCTTAACCCAAATTTTATACAAGCCTTTATAGTAATTGTGAGAGCCCTATGAATTTCCGGTTTATTGCAAAGGGAATTTAAGCGGAAGAAAATTTAATAAACCACAACAGATTTTTACACTATAAAGCTATAAATAATATATTCATAAAAAATGTGTGTTTTATATCAAGCTATATAAGTTATATACTTTATGCAATTTAACTTGATCGGATTAAAAAGTAATCAAACTAATTTCCTATATAATCATTTATTTTCTGAGTCAGATAGCGAATGCCCATTTTGAATAATTCATAATCACATGATGTCCCAAGCTGAAGTTAGAATGTAACATGGCAACATGAAAGCGTAAATGACCTGCAGGCTGTTGGCGGGACACCATTCAGCAAACTTTGGCAGATTCCGATACTCTAAATCTAGCCTCGGATGTATGACGTTAAGTGATATGTAGCTAAGCCTTATATCATTTGCAATGCGGTCATCTATTTACTCTCTCAGAAAAACTTCCGCTTTCAAAAAGTAGGGATCAAAATGTATTTATCGAGTCTTCCTTACAAAACTGTCCTCTAATTCGAGACCCCCCCCCCCCCCCCCCAATTCTCAAAGATAAAAAGTTACAAACATTGAGAGTGCATGTTGTAAAAAAAATTATGTTAAAATGGATTGTATTTCGCAGGAGCTTTCAGTAGTTCCAGTTGATCAGTGACTTTAAACATGTTGTTATATGTCACTGTATATACGTACTATGGCGGTAAACATACATCCAAGGTTAGATAGAATCGACTGAGGTGATCCGAGTGGCGGACCCGTTCATTATGTGAAAATTAGTCTACAAATTGCAGAAATTATTATTCTCTGTATTGAAATACAAATATTCTAAAAGTTTTAGAAACTTCAAACATATGTGTAATTTAACCTTCATAAGAGTTCACCCTGTGGTGTTACATGTGGGTCATGCGCTTTTCGATGCAGCTAAGTCGCTTACTTTTGGGTCCCATTTCTGTGTTGGGAAAGGAAAAGCTTAATCTCTGCCATATGACCATACTTCGTTGGGGCTTTGGAGGGTATTTAACATAAGGGAAGATTAGAAAAGTGGTGGGGGGGATGTTCAAGCCTAATTAGATTTCTATCAGTCTCTTGACAATATTATTTCTTTTGTCATTATCCTGATGACACATTATGAAACAAAACAAAGTTTAATCCAGATGATATGCACATTATATCGTGTTTGAGAACTCGTACTACAAATACTTGTACATGTATTGTCTGCACCGGAAGTATCGTTAGATATCAAAACATTGAAATCACATGACTACAATGTGTAAATTTAGAATAAAATGGTGTTCTGGCAGTATCTTGAAACTCTTCTATTACAAACACTTTATTCAATATTAATTGACATTTTGAATTACATTTTGAAAAAATTAAATTTCAACAGGTTCAATTTTAACGAATTATATAGTAAACATTTTACTTGCTGTACTCACAATCCAGTTAAAACAAAGACATTTGTTAAATACATCTTTCAGCTATAATGAACAGGATGAAAAAAGCAACAAACCTTGAATGTTGAACCTGATTTAATAAAATTTTTCTCTAACACATTGTCTAAAGCTGGATCCAGTTCTTCTTCAACATTTTCAATAAGTAATGGACGTCCAAGTGACAAAGAATCTTCCAAATGGGCTCGAAAGTATCTATGATTCAGAGAGGTGACCTGTTAATTAAACCAAAGGGCGAAAAAAGTTAAAACCAATAATATGATTCTGTTCAAAAGCTGGTAGAAAACTGCTGCTTACTGTATTTTGCCAAATATAATATGCAATTTTTTTCAAGATTTTTGTGTGTGTGTGAGAATGGGGGCGAGTATCATATTTTTGACTTGTTTTCTTTCAGGTGAAATACGAATGCAGGTTCATTCATACTCAATATATAGCCTATGTATAGATACTGTAAGCTTTTTTTGCACTGATTATACCTATTTAAAAGTGAAATTTGATCTCTAGAAAGTCAGAAACATAAAAATTGTAGGAAATTAAAATATGCTTACCACCTGTATCTAATAAAATTATTATGAAACAGCCAATTAAAATTCATTGGATCTAATCATTCATCATCATGCAATAGTCACAATATTATGAGACTGATCTTTTACACAGCTATTGTTGTGTACACATGCTTGGTCACTCGATTTTGTTAGATACCCCTTCAAAATAGCCGTTATAATCTTTTTCTCTGTGGCTTTCTGCATGATGCACAATTTCCATTGGTCTGGGAATATACAATTACTTTTAACTTTTCTTTTGTAGTAAACGACTGGCGTATTTCACCCATCTAATGCTGTGAAATTTCTTGTTTGAATTCTTCATTTCACTGCGGTCTCCAAAGCATTATTTTTGTAGATGGAGTACCAATCATTTACAACACCAATTAAATTCATGGATTTGATTATTATCATTTTTACAATTGACGAAGGGGTTAATAAATCACAATTTTTCACAGCTTTGGTGGTGTGTTGATTACAACATATTGAACGCTTGTTCAATATTTCAATTATATCTTTGTAACATCCCCTTTGATTCTACATGCCTGTATTGTAATCACTTTGTGTGTATTCACCGATCAGTATTATATTCTATCAGATAAACGTCGCTAGCTAATTTGGTTTACAAGCACATAATTTAAAACCTCCTGAAGCATTCCGAATTTATTCAAGCTCTCTCTGTCCATTGAGAAAAGAGAGTTCTTGCACGACAGTATCGGGGATACTGTCCACTTGAAATGTCAGGAATTCCATTTCATTTTCATCCCCTTTTCTGACAAAACACTTAAATCTGATTAAAAAATAATCTCACTGCACTGTAATTAAGATCAAATCTTTTGTTTTCACAAATGCCCCAGTAATTTTGTTGTTTGAATTTTGCCAAATCAGTGCGTTTCTTTCCCGGCACATGTTTAAGAAGTTAGGTCATGTTTTTCCCCATGTTACACATTCACATTGAAACTGCAGACTGTGCAAAAACTAGAATGTTCACTTCATTTTGTAGATACAGGGAAAGTCTTAAAATAATAATAAATAAATAAACAAGATATGATTATAATCTACCAATTATAAAGTCTCCCAAACGAAGTACTGGCTGTTTAAAAGTGGATCCCCCCCCCCCCCCCCCAGAGTACTACTATTTTCCTCCCTTGACAAAATCCATGCCAATTCTAACTTCATTTGACAAATCTAGAATCACGATGACTTTAATTTAAAAAAATTTCAACCCCCCCCCCCCTCTCAAAACCTTTTCACTTGACCTTGATCCTAGTTTGTCGGTCTCAACACCCCCTCATCATTTTTTATGATCTTATGGTCTCTATCAATCCCAGTTCTAAAATTATCATCCTTTTATCATTTCTGAAGATTCCATGTCTAAGTCCCGGTTCTAAAGTTATACCAGGGCTGTGTTCAAGATTGTAGCGGCTAGCCTAGCTGCTAGGTATGGTGGCTGATTTGTGCCATCTTACAATGTGTTGTCTTTTTGTTATTTTGAGGCGAAAAGTAGCAGATATCATTTTGTTGTCTTTTCATTATTTCAGGACGAAAAGTCGCTAAATATTGTTTTGTTGTCTTTTCGCTTCGAAATAACACAAAGACGTTAAAGTGTAAAATGACACAAATCAGCCGCCATACCTAGCCCCTACGATCTTGAACGCAGCCTTGATTTATGTCCAAGGTCAAGGGACCTTGATACCAATTTGTAGATCCCACCATCCTTTTATCATTTCTGAAGATTCAATCTCTTTATCAGACCTAGTTCATAAGTAATACCAAGTTTATGATCTAAGGTCAAGGTCAATGGAGTTGCTTGACCTTGATTCTAGTTTGTAGATGTTATCATCCTCTTATCATTTCTGAAGGTTCAATTCTCCATCAATTCCAGTTCTAAAGTTATATGAGTTTGTATGTACTAGGTCAGCAGTCAAGGTCACTGGAATTATGTGACCTTGATACTAATTAGTAGATCCCATCATCCTTTCATAATTTCTGAAGATCTCATGTCTCTATCAAATATGGTTCTTAATTAATACCAATTTTATGTTCTAAGGTCAGGGGTCAAGGTCACTAGAGTCACTTGACCTTGATACTAGTTTGTAGTTCCTGCCATTCTCTTGCCATTTCTGAAGATTCCATGTCACCATTAGTCCTGGTTTTAAAGTTATACCAGTTTTTATGTTCATGTTCAGAGGTCAAGGTCACTGGGGTCACTTGATCTTGATATTAATTTGTAGGCCCTGTCATGCTCTGTTCATTTTCGAAAACCCCAGGACCCTATCTATTATATTTGCCAAGTTATATCTGTTGAATTTTGGAATTAATTTGTTCCCCATCGAGTTCTATGTTAAACCACATCCCCATTTGATCCCCTCCAAAATGTACCCTAGCCCCCTTCAATCTGAAAACAAAAAAATGTCTGCACCTCTACATACATTGGCCTATCATATCCTTTAATATCTATTACTTTTATTGACTGGTTCAGAGAACGGTGTCAGACAGTTTTAGGAGCGAGAAAGAAGCGGAAGAAGAAGCGGAAAAATAATAAGAACCGTGCAAAAACAACAAGTCTCCAAACTTTATTTGGGAGACTTAATAAACAACAAATTTCTGATCATGTACAATCTTTTGTTTCTTTTTTGGTGGTGTCTCTACCATTTTGTGCCTTAAAAGTGCTTGCCTGATCCTAATTTGGTCAATCTAAATCATAGAAATAGTTCATTCCCAGAATGGAAATTTCCGAAATAAGATCGATTTTTTTTTTTTAATCTTTCAGCAGTTTGAAAAAAATTCAGAAATCCAAGTTCAAATTGGATAGCAGATTTTAAAAGTAAAATGCGGAGAAACGTCGCTGAAATCGGGATAGTTGGCATCTAAGCAATATGCCCCAATCATTTTCAAAAGGAGGCATAAAAATGAGAGAAGGAAGATGAAGTTTGATTTAAACAATGCCTTTCTTGATATCAATAACACTGATTAGAGTTGCTGCACAAAAAAAAATGTATAACACTCAAACTTTAAATGCATGAGAAGTAATATTGACACAATAGAATAACCTGTAAATCATTAGCTTTCTCTCTATTTTTTATCCAAGCTTTTCCTTGTCCTTGTGGATCAATCAGCAATGGGAATCTGGTGGCTTTTGTTGTGATTATGCCATTCTGAACAGAAAGCTCATCATTTGGTAGTCCTTGAATATTCCATTCACCAATCTAACCAAAAAAAGTGAAAACAAAATCAGTGCAGGTACTTAATTAAGCATGTCAGAACAAGACATCATATTCTCTCATATTCTATCCCTTCAGGAGCATAGTGCATTTTCCATAACCTCTACATCAAGAAAAACATAGCTTATTGTGGTGTCACGATACAGCACGAGTCATATCTGAAATCTAATACTTTGTAAGGTGACATATGATATTTTAATACCGTAATCTAGATAATTCTAAAAAGTAACAGCACTTTTTCAACACTTCTAACACTGTACCAGACATTGTAATTGTGTATGAAGATATGTCAACTTTTGAGTTGGACTCTCCATGAGATTTTTGTGGCATTTTCATATAGGTTACTGCGAGATGCATATGAGCTCCATTTTCAATCACGAGCATAACAATATGTGGTCAATGGAGTGGCAAAGTGTGAAAGCTATTGTTTACACTGATGCAAAATGGAATGTTCCTGTATGTTTAGATACCTGTACCGGGCGCACGTGCAAGTATGAAAGTTAGAGACCGGACAAGCTAATTGGGGACGCTGTCTGCCCGCCCGACTGGACATCCATCCTTCGCCAATTTAAAAGCCAAGATTTGCTATGCAACTCGGCTAAAAATATTGAGTATCTGGTGGAAATCTGAATTTACATGTTAGTTACCCCCCCCCCCCCCCCCCCCCATCTCCTCAATGTTAAATAGTTGCCAACGCCCAATCTCCTGCATACCACATTGCCTGATGATTTGTGCCAAGTATGATTGAAATTGGCCCAGTAGTTCAGAAGATGAAAATGTGAAAAGTTAACGCCAAAGATGAAATTTAAGTGAAAAAAAAAGACACCAGACAAATTCTGATCAGAAAAGCTCACTTAAGCCTTGGGCTCTACACTATGGCAGGAAGTTTTCATACAAGTTTCATCTTTTCTGGCCCAGCAATTCTTAAGATTTTTAATAATCCCACCCTATTTTTGCATTTTCTTGATTATCTCCCCTTTGGAGAGAGTATGGCCCTTCATTTGAACAAACCTTAATTCTCTTTACCCAAGGAAGATTTGTGCAAAGTTTATTTGAAATTTGCCCAGTGGTACTTGAGAAGAGGTTTTTAAAACAATGGCACAGATATTTTACTATAAATTCCTAATTATCTACACTTCAAAAAGGGTGTGGCACTTCAAATCGTTTGAACAAACTCTTCTTTACCCAAACATGCTTTGTGGCAAGTCTCACTGAATTTATAAATTTATGGATGGACAGACAGACGCCAGACAAAGTTATCAGAAAGGCTTACCGTATTTTGCCGAATATAATACGCAGTGGTGTTTAATACGCACCCCCCACTTCGAGCCTAAAAGTTGGTGAAAAAACGCACTTCGGGTGTATAATACGCAGCAAAAATTTTGACCAAGCGGTAATCTTTATTTTATACTTGGTGTTAATTTTCACTTAATATTTTTGCAGAAATAATGAATTCTAAACAACGCACAATAATTAGCAAACTTTTTGAGATGAGGTCTACATCGCGGTAATCTTCAATGAGAATCTTCAGGGAAATATCAACCCGGACAAGCCTGTTCATTTCAGCAAAGCACGAGATTTTGTAGCATTAAAGTCTTAACTGACTCGATATTTCCTTTGTTGAAACTTAAAATCAATCAAATAGCCGATGTTATAAAAATAAAATTAAACAATTAAACTGTCGCTTATTTTACTGTAATCAACACACCATGGTAGGTACAAAGATGCAAATTATCAACTCCTCGTTAAATACGATGACTATTAAAATGTGTGAAAAAAAATTTTGTTAGGTATTTCTTTACCCGGAGGGGGTATCTAACAAAAGCAGTGTACACAACAATGGCTTCGTAAAACACACGCTTTTACGCAAGAATAGTTATTTCAAAGATTCAAATAAGTATTTCATTAAAAATTAGGCCTATTCATAAAACTTACAGTAAGTGCCAAAATTATTTTCCAACAATTTTAGCACGTGTCAAGGCATTATTGTGTACACATGCTTTCAATAATGGCGGCATGCGATGTAATGAATAGTCAGATCCAATGCAATTTGATTGGCTGTTTGTTTCATGATAATTGAATTATTTAGATATTGTAAGTATATATATCACATTTTCTGCAATTTTACGTTTCTGTAGTAATTTTCTTGAGGTCGAATTTTCTACTTAATAAATAGGTGAACGTGAAAAGGCGTACAGTATCCGAAGCCTTGGTCTTTGAGTGAAATATTACACTACTTATTGCCGAGTTTCATCTTGAAAAAAAGGTCAAAAACCTATTGTGGTATATAATACGCACCCCTTTCTGGCACAAAAATATTCTCTAAAAAAAGTGCGTATTATATTCGGCAAAATACGGTATGTGAGATTTCCGCTCAGTTTCTGTTTTATCCAATATATCATTAACATTTAAAACTTTTGGACATGTATTTCCAGTTTTGTAATACAAGTAGAGACTTTGAACTCATTCAAATGTTTTAAATTGATTAATATGGTTGATATACTTGTATATAAACAGGAAAACATCTATATTAATATACCCAGAATTTGGTATTTTGGCCATAACCTCCATTATGCTCCATTTTTAATTTTAAGGCAAAACTTTGTACCTTATGTGCAATTTTAACAAGAGGCCCACAGGCCTTATCGATCATATTAAGTATTATAAGTATCACTAGTCCCAAGGGCTATGGAATGTAGAAAAAATTTCCTGTTCTGCATATCTAAGCTAAATTCTAAGTATAAGTTAGAGTATATTAAGTGAAATCTTAATGGATAAGAAGGGGCGGAGCGAACGTTAGTGAGCGAGCCCCTTCTTATCCAATAAGATTTCACTTAATATACTCTAACTGGCTTAGAATGTAACCTAGTTTTTCATTGGCTGGGAACATTTACAATGTCATAAAATTTATTTTCAAATAGCCAATCACAGTCAGTCATGTGATATCTCTCTGTTGGGAATTCTTAATGAATAAGTGAGCCACTTAATGAACAACTTCTTGAAATCTGATTGGTCGACAAACTAGGTTATATTCTAATATTCAACAACAGTATAAAACAAGATGTGTTCATAAAACTTATATGCCCAAAAAAGTGCCTATACTGATGAAAAACATACTATTATACCTCAGTATGAAAATTCAATGCAAAGCGTATAATCTTATTGGTCTAGACAGTCACGCGCAAGGGAAGATAAAACTTCACATCCCCCTCAAACATCATATCTCCCCTTCATTTTTCACCCTTTCGGTAGCCTCATGCATTTTCCATCAATTTTATGCCAAGGTAAAGATAGCTTATTGTGATGTCACAAAAAGTCCGAGGCATTACTTTCATAGTTCGTACGGCACAAAAGGAATTTGTTTTATGTGGATTTCTGATACACACTCACTGTTAAATCACCTGATTTTGGTTGATATAAAAACAAGTAAATCAGCATTCAAGGAGAAAGGAAATACAAGAAATGGTTATCATAGAACTGTATTTCGTAGTCTGTACCTTCTAATATGTTGACAGCGCAGTGTTACCATTAAGGCTATTTCAGCTACATACAATGTATAAGTGAGTGGACTCCAATTTATTGCGTGAATGTTCGAGAGAAATGAAGATGTATTCACCCAAGAAAAATCCTATTCCAGAGCCAAAACCCTGGGGTTGCGAAATTCACAATTTTTGCTCATCTTTTCCTCAATTTGTATTTAGTTTTTATACTTTATCAGCAAACTTGGAGTCTTTCAAATAGTAAAGACAATAATTTTGGTCCCACTCTGGAATCAAAATCCTTACCCTCTGGGATAGTGAAATTTACTATTTTGGTAAAGGACTACCTACTCCTTCTAAATATCTATTCATTTTCAATTTAGTATCATTAGCATTAAAGAAGATAGTATTTAAATGTTTTATACATTTACACAATATGTATGTCTGTCTGTATATATTGAAAAAAGCCACGGCACAGTTGGTTATCTAAACCTCAAATTTTCAACGCAAATAAATATAAAATACATATACCAAGTTTGTCCCCACAGTGGAGTCAGAAACTCTACTTGGGAATCACAAAATTTCCAATATTGGTAGAGGTCTTCGTGCTCTACATCAATGTGCATTTAGTTTTCTTACAGATGTCACATGCTGTTGCAGAAAGATTTTGGAAAATTGGTGAATTTTTGCCCCACCCCTAAGCCCCCAAGGATGCCGGAATTCTGAAACATACAATTCATGTCCTTCTTGTCCCCAAGATGCTCCATACCAAATTTCAAAACATTTGGAAGGCTAGCTATCGAGAATTTAAAAATGTTAAGTTATAAAAATATGTAATCACTATGACCATTTTGGCCCCATCCCGATACCAAAAACCCTATCATTGTGATCATGAAATTTACAACTTTGGTAAAAGGCTACCTTCTCCTTTTTATCTCATACATGTGGTGTATGTTGCAAGTGAGATAATGCATTAGCTTTATCACACACCCGTTTGATAAAGCTCTTCCGGTCTGAACTACTTTTGACACCGTCCCCGTTTGGATGAAATTTTCTGTGTTTATGCATATTGATGCATGAAATAAAGTGTATAACTTTGTTATTCTGTATTTATTTAGAATTTCTTTTATAGAAAAATTAAAATGATATTGCCCCCACTGACATATAGTGCAAGTTTAACGGCCATAAAAATGTCAACTCGATCAATAACTACTCAAAAACTACGATAAGAAAACAAAGAGATGTCCACACTATTATCATCAACAAGGAATCAACCGCCTGCTGGACAGGCTTAATCGAAAGTACCACGACGTGCTGCGGTACCAAGCATTCACAAGCACAGTCTATTTTCTTTGGAGCCATATACGCTGCATTATAATATTTTCAATGATCGATGTTACATATGTTTATTTCAAAAGGATGATGCCATCAAACTTTTATCAGAAGGTCAGGCCTATGTCAAAATAGAAATATTCGGTGAATAGTCGTTATTTTGTTGGAATAGCAAAACCATTATTAATCATCAACTATAATCCCTTCTAAAACAATTTTCATCCATGCTTTATTTTATAATAATGCTCTTTGTAATATACATGAATTGATTATAAGCGCACTGTTTTTTCCCGCGTAAGGAAGATAAATAAGTACGACGACTGAGCCACGGATTCAAAACAAATTCAATCAGCTGTTTCTACCATACTGAGGATCATCTCAAAATTAAGCGAAAAGAAGACAAATGAGATAAATAAAACATCTATAATTGTGTATTTTGATATTTTGGTTTATCCAACAAGTTGATATGGTGTATTTATTCGCTTGGCAAGTCTCGCGAATAAATACACCATATCAACTCGTTGGAAAAACCAAATATCAAAACACGCAAAATAGATATCCTCTATATATCAATTTACTTTTAAGTTAAATCAGTATCAAAAAGAGGTACTGTGAGCAATGTTCACTAAGAATACCCCCCGCTTACCCCAATCTCCCAAAGGGTGTTGGTAATAGGTATAAACTACCTCTTTTCTGAGTGTAAAAAACAAATGGCATGACAAACCGAACCATATTGCTACTTCGATGTCCAGTGCGCGTGACCTTTGACCTTTTGACCCCAAAATCGATAGGGAACATCTTCATCCCATGGGTAGTCCATATGTATGATATGGTGACTGTAGGTAGAAAGGATAACGTTTTAGAGCCCGGAAACTATATTGCTACTTCGATGTCCAGTGTGCTTGACCTTCGACCTTTTGACCCCAAAATCGATAGGGAACATCTTCATCCCATGGGTAGTCCATATATAAGATATGGTGACGGTAGGTGGAAAGGATAATGCTTTAGAGCCCGGAAACCATTGCGTCTACAGACGGACAACCCGATTCCAGTATACCCCCCCCCCCCCCAACTTGTTGCGGGGGCGGGGTGTATAACAAGAGGTACTGTGAGCAATGCTCACTAAGAATACCCCCCTCTTACCCCAATCTCCCAAAGGGTGTTGTTAATAGGTATAAATTACCTCTTTCCTGAGTGTAAAAATATGGTATGCCTTTGTAGAAGAAAATGGAAGATATAGTCCGAACACAAATCCATGGCATAAACCTAAAATTTTGACCTTGAGATCAAAGGTCAAGGTCATAAAGAGGTCATGAATGTACATGACACATAGTCTCATGGTGATACACTCATGTCTTATGGTATGACTATGTCAAAACCCTATAATCAATTTTGACCTTGAGGTCAAAGTTCAAGGTCATATAGAGGTCGTGAAGGTACCCAACAAATTGTCTCATGGTGATACACTCATGTGTCAAATATGGTATGCCTATGTCAAAGAACAAAGAAGTCATGACCCTGATACAAATCCATTGCAAAAACCTTTAATTTTGACCTTGAGGTCAAGGTCATATGGAGGTCATGAAGGTACATGACACATCGTCTCATGGTGATAGACTCATGTGTCAAATATGGTATGCCTATGTCAAAGAACAAAGAAGATATGGCCCGGACACAAATCCATTGTAAAAAACCTTTAATTTTGACCTTGAGGTCAAGGTCATATAGAGGTCATGAAGGTACTCGACACATCGTCTCATGGTGATCCACCTGTGTGCCAAATATGGTATGCCTAAGTCAAAGAACAAAGAAGTTATGGCCCGGACACGAATCTGCACAGACAGACGGATGGACGGACAGACAGACAGACTGATTCCTATATACCCCCCTGAACTTCGTTCGGGGGGTATAATAACATTAAAGAAGATGTTAAATGTTTTACAAATAAACACTATATGCCAATGTTTAGCCCATCCTGGGGTCAGAACCCCTACCCTGAAGATTATGAAATTTACTATGTATTTAGTTTTTCTTACAGATGTGTAGTTGTAGAGAAGATTTTTGAAGAAAAAAAAAGGTAAATTTTTCACAATTTTTGCCCTGCCTCTAAAGCCTCCAAGGCGCAGAAGTCCTGAAATTTACATTTTGAGAAGTTCAATTATTAATACACAATGCATGACAAAAGATGATGGATGCCCACTTACAGCAATAGGTTACCAGACTCGGGTGACCTAAAAATGTGCATGGTACTTCCTAAACTATTTATTTTATCTATGGGTTTTTTGATGATCAGTACCACAGTGACGGCAACATTTTCCCAGAGCACTTAGGGTAATCCCCCATAATTTTTCAGTTGATGAAGAGCAAATCATGTAATTTACAGGTGTAATCACTGGAATAAGCTTGTTAAAGTGATGCAAGCTTTGCTTGTTATTAAAGCTTGCTATTACTGTGCTGAGAAAAAGAGCAAAGGTGCACAAGTCAACAAGGTATATCATCTGTCAAAAAAATCAGTCAATAGTGTCAGAAAATCTCTGGACAACAAATCTCTACAGACAGATGAATAAAGAGAGACATGGGTGACTCCAACAGATGTGTATAGTGAAATTCAACTTACAGTAGCATTGTCAACCAGCATGGATATCAAATTCAAGTCACTGGTAAACGGTATTCTTCTATGGTCCAATTCTTTTTGCCAATTTCTAATCAATTTGTTTCGAAATTCTTGATTGAATGGTCCAGAGTAAGATAGGAATCCTGTACTTAACAAACAATCTCCAACAAGTCTGCAATGCAAGAGATAGAGAAGATTAATTATGCAATGACTGATCAATGTTATGTTAAGACTTTATTTTGAAGATTTTTTGTTTTGAAATATATTCTTGTTTTAGATTAGACCAAACTATCATGGTGTTACCCGACAACAAGAGTACTGCAAATGGTACAACATACGCCCGTCAGACAGTGAAATTCAACCTGGAAACATGCACTCATGTGAATTGATATCACAAAAACATTCTGAATAGAAAAGCTTTAAAGTAGGCCATGGTGCACCAATCTATCTGACATGTGAACTGTTTGTGTATTTCTCTGAGGTTTTGACAAAATGTCAGTGCAATATCTGTATCTATGATGAGAAAAAGTCCAGGAAACTATTTGACCTACTTTTAACCCTAAAGTAGGTCATGGTGCACCAATTAAGTTGAAATGTTTAAAATGTGAACTGGTTATGACCTTGTATTCCTCTGAGAGGAAGTTTGTGACTAAATCTTAGGGCAATATCTATATCCGTAATGAAAAAAAGTCCAGAAAACTGTTTGACCTATTTCTAGCTGGAAAGTCAAGGATAGGCCAATCCAGCTAAAATGCAAACTGAACTTGTATTCCTCGAAGAGGAAGCCTGTGACTAAATTTCAGGACAATATCTGTATCCATAATGAAAAAATAGTCAAGAAAACTGTTTGACTTACTTTTAGCCCTTATGTAGGTCAAGGACGGACAAACCAATCCAGCTGAAATGCTAACTGAACTTGTATTTCTTCCGAGAGGAAGCTTCTGACTAAATTTCAGGGGCGATATCTGTATTCGTAACAAAAAAAGTCTGGAAAACTATTTGACCTACTTATAGCCCTAAAGTACGTCAAGGTGCACTACTCCAGTTAAAATGCAAACTCACTCTTACGTTTCTTGAGAGAGAATTTCAAAGCCATACATGCATCTGTTATGGAAAAAAGTCAGGAAAACATGACATTTTCGACCTTCGAATGACTGCATACTAATCATGGTCCTGTTCTAGAGAAGATTTTCAAATTTTCTTCACTTCTATTCCTATTGTAAACAGTTTGAATTTGTAGTGTGGCCCAAGCCTATCCCTGGAGCACTGATTTAATCAAACACACTTGATCCTACTCTAGTAATCATATTAGGGCTGGGTATATATTGTCTGGAAATTTCGTATCGATATATTGCGATATTTTAAACTGTATTTCTTCATGTATTGCAATATTTTCAATCAGAATTAAAAAGATTTTTTCTTATTAAGTAAGAAAATAAATAGCCCTAATCAGCCACTTATGTTCACTTTTGCATTTCAAATACTGGAACGTATTTGTCAGTTTGATGTACATTTTGAAATCCAGGATGTGAATTGCCTCAAATTGCTTTCCTTTATACACCATAGTGTCGAAGTAAGTTAGGAACATTTATTTAACGTCGGCAATAAACTCATGTTCTGTGTTTAGGAAGGAGGAATTTTTTTTAATGACCTCATCCTATTTTTGCATTTTTGAGATTATCTCCCCTTTATCAATTTTTTGCATTTGAGAGGTGATATTTTGACAGTTGATTATAGCCGATAAATGAACTTTATTTTCAGTTCACCATGACAATGCAAGAGATAAGACCTTGACAGAATTGCTTCTACACGGTAAGGGTCTAATTATTATATTAAATTTAACTTTTTGCCTAAAATTGCAAGCAAGGCAGCTGGTAAAATAGAAAACCAAGACGGCAGCATGATATACCTTGTGAATAATTTGTTTACAGGAAGACTATATTTTTATTATACACATTTAAAACATTGAGAGCCTGTGCTCAATTGGTAGAGCACAAAATGACTCCTGTGCCAATATCAGTGCAAGTCGACAGTGCATTGTTGTTTGTATGTCTGACTTTAAAAATTTTGATTATCATTATAGCTAAATGTGGTCTTAGTCCTTTGCGCAGATTACCCCTATAGGAACATTTCAACATTTACTGTGTCCATCCTACACAATGCAAGTTTTTGAATACTAAATGGTTTCTTTCTCTGCTGTATACCTATCAATCTGGGACTTGAACTGTTTGCTTTGTTCTGTCCACCGAGTCTTTTCACCTCCAAGACCACCAATCAATGCAGATGCAGCTTTCATCCTCCTCCTACAGGACTCTGCATCGTCTAACAAAGTCTACATAAAATAATATATATTACTGTTTATATACAGAATTCTCTATAAAAATTATACAACATGAGGAAGAACACCCCCCCCCCCCCCCCCCCCCCCCCCCCGAAGAAACACTGCAAGTGGGA
>NC_079165.1:18325573-18338073 GCF_947568905.1 Ostrea edulis | reverse complement strand
AGATCGAAAACAGGATCTTGACGTTGAAAATCATATAATGAAAAAAATTTTTTCTTTAAGCAGAGTATTGCCATTACAGGAAAAGAAGTCAAATCCATGTAATCGAAAAGTAACACCACTAGCCCAGAAAAATTGAGAGCGGGCGTTTTCAAATGTATAGGCATAAATATGACTTCTTATGTGATAAAAATATCGCAGGATTGATCGCCCGATTGTCCGTTTCACTGCCTGATCGTAGTTTGTAAAGTAGATGTAAATGTGAAAGTAGCACGTACACATACGACCGTTTCACTAAAAAGTTACGACTACAAAAGTACATGTATTTACCTGACTGAGTTTGTTGACAATGTGGAAGAAGAAAACAATCATTACTTGCAGTCTGCATTTGCACACAAATAATGTGCAGTCCGAGCCCGAATTTGAAATTAATTAGAGTTATCCTTCTTTGCTACATGTACTCACACAGTCGACAAAATAAATAAAGGCATTGAATTTAATAAAATTATCGCTTCAATCGCTCTTACATTTCCACTTTCATTCATTACTACTTTTAGAAAGAAGGAGGCGACAGGGTCAATACATCAAAATTTGTATGCACATGTATGTAAAAATGAAAATAAGTTTCTTTTTAATAAAGGGGTGGGGGTACATGTATGTGCCTGCGTCAGCATTAGTGATCATAAACTAGACGTTTTAGACACTGACTATGTTGTTTAAGTCATTTATTTTTTATATCTTTTTGTTATCTCTACGCAAAAGAGTTCCTTGTTGCCATAGCAATTTAAGATTCTAGACTTAAGACTTAAGTTAAGACAATCTTAGTTAAGATTTGCTTACGTTCGTTTTGTGATCCATTTAAGTCAGCAATCTTAGTTAAGTTCAAATCTTAATTTAAAGTCAAAATTTTGACTTAACTTTAAGACAGTTTCATGATCCCGGAGCCAGAACAATAAAATTTTGGAATTCTTCAGAAAAAGAAACTATGAAAATCATGCATCACTTGGGAAACCTTTGTATCCAAATTAGCGATGGCTGAAAGACAACTCATTTCTGGTACAAAAACATCTGCCCGATTCAAAGATTAGATTTCAGAATGTCAAAAACAAATAACTCTTTTACCAAAAACATGAGTAATTAAATTAAATTATCTGATGTTTGGTAGCGGAAGACAACACAAAACAATTCACAGTAAGGAATATTTCCTTTACCATATGTGGATATTTACTCAGTGAGATTTTCTCCATTCATTATAACTACCACTATGAAACAATGTCATAAATAATCACATTTTACACATCAACCTCCAGGCACGTACATGTAGCTGCCCATCCCCATTTTTCTTGACATTTGATGTACTTATTGTGTTATTATCACATACAAAGTTGGTTATTTTTATATGCTAAGATCGATTTATTAAGTGGTAATTTTTTATAGTGCTGATGAATGCATGGTAGTGGAAATGCAAGGTTCAACCAAGGTTGTACTCACATTTCTGCAGTACTATTCAGCTGCAAGACGGCATTCAAATTTGATCTGAAAAGCTTATTCAGGCAATGCCATCTGTTTCTTGAGAGTGAAATGTTATTCATCCTATATTATGGATGTACCTTTAAAGGTAAAACCTCCTTGTTTATTCCATAAAAAAATGCCATAGCAGTAGACCATTGTAACAATTCTGAGACACTCTTTCCTTATGATTTTGGGGTTTGGGCAGAACTGTTTTCTTGCTAACCTAAGAATTTTCTCTCTGTTTGCCCCTCACCCTTCTACTTTCAAACATGACGCCAAAAGCCTGAACTCGCTACATCTATTTGTAGTTCTTTATAGCTACAGCTGGTAATGTCTCAATATTAGTGAAAAAATCTCAAAGGAACATAAAACAAACATTACAGCTCTCTTCTGGGGCCTAGAAAGTGAGAAATTTAACATTTATGGTAGATACTTTCTTGCTAAAGATAACTAAGCACCAATACTGGATGTTCAGATATAAAGAGGATAATTTGATTTTAAAATTTGTACGTTTTTCTTTTCCTTCTTCAAAGTTTTGAATCCAAACCTAGGGACCAATAAGACGCAGACACCAAATTAAGAAAAAAATCAGAGCCCAATAGTTAGAGAATTACAGATAAAACTGTCTAAATGTTATTGCAAGCAACTCTATGCACAAAAACAAGTTTCAAGAGGTCAAAGGGGATAATGCTCACTGTACTCATATTTCTGCAGTAGCATTCAGCTGTACGATGGCATACAAATTTGATCGGAAAAGCTTATTCAGGCAATGCCATCTGTTTCTTGAGAGTGAAATGTTATTTATCCTATATTATGGATGTACCTTTAAAGGTAAAACCTCCTTGTTTATTCCATAAAAAAATGCCATAGCAGTAGACCATTGCAACAATCCTGAGACACTTCCACAAACTTTCTTGGCAGACTCAATATTATAATCTTCCATAGTCAAGTATGGCTGAAGAAGTTCAACTGTTTCTTCATTTATTGTATCTTTTCCAAAGGACTGTAAATTGTTCAAAAATCCTGAACCACTCATCAGCTATAAAAAAATATATATATTTAGAAATTAGTAAATGTGAAGAGAACAAAACTTAATAGCACAAGAAGCATCCACACAACATTAAAACCAGTGCAATCATGTGAACTCAATTTTGATTGGAAAATACTTTAACGGATGCAAACCACTAGCAATAGGTCACCCAAGTAACTCATAACGTATAGGCAGTCATAATTACTGAAAAGTACTTATATGCTTGTTTGATTTTGATTAGATAATGCTTTAATTTATATGGGTATCTTCGAAATGAAGGAAATAGAGTGAAATTCCGACTGTTTGTAATATACCTCTCTAGTGAACAATTCACAATGGATTTACTCAAACAAAAGACCTATGAGCCACATTGTTCGCTGGAGTCATCTTGACCCTACTGTTATACTATTGTGATTTCTTGAAAAAAAATTTCAATCTTTATTCCAATGAAAAATTTTGACCCCATATTGCAGTCCCAATCTAGCCCCAAAGAGTCGCAACATAACAGAATTCCCATATAAAACTGTGGTCCCACCCTACCCCCAGAATTGTACAAACTAGAATTTGAACTACCTGATGATGCTTGCTTATTAACATGATTAATCATGACCCTGCTGTTCTTGAGATTTTTTTTAAAAGATATTCCATTATGTATTCCCATGTAAAACTTTGATCCTCTATTGTGGCCCCACCACCCTATTGCCAGGAACCACAATTTAAGCAAAATTGAATATGTACTATCTGGGGATGCTTGCATATCAATATGACTAATCATGGCTCTACTATTTTTGAAAAGAGGACTTTTCCCTACACCAATGTTAAACTTTGATCTTATATTGTGGCCAGGATTAATAATAATAATGATGTCCTTTATTTAAACAGGATAGCACAATTAGTTTAAAATGGATTCAATGTTCAGAAGAAGAAAAAAACTCCTTTGAGCCTAAAATTAGTTTTGATAATCTTGAGACTTTTCAAAAATATAAAAAATAGTCCAGATGTAGTTTCTCAAATCAAAGATCATCTAGATTTACAGGATACTTCAATATTCTAACCATACTGCCAGACAAAGTAAATACAGCAATCAAAGAAAGACATCACAATGCTCATATGTTGTTGAAACCTGAATGAATATACCTTTAGAGATTCTCCCCATGATGGTTTTGGACATGGTCGATCTGGGTCCAGTGTTACTGTATCCATTTTCTTTTGGAAAAGAATCAATGCACAGTCCATTATCCTCATGATCAAATGTGGGGGTTTTCCAAGTTTCTTCACTGTTGAAATATCAGCTGGTTTTATAGTCTAAAAATATGCATAATACAAATCTTGCAACAAATGGCTCACCATAGTCCATTAATTGATGAGTAAATACACAGATAATGCTGTTAAAGCGGTTTTATAGATAAAATAATAGGATTATCACCTAAATCGCCACCGGCTTACTACGTGCTTTCTCATTCCAATTGTCGCATATGACGTCACAGTACTATGGCGCGTAAATCTCCGATCGAAATATGCATATTGCTTTATTTGAATTTCAACTCGCAATATCTCTGTAAATATGCTCAAAATAATTTTTATTGTATTTAGCATCCTTTTCAACTATAGTATAAAGAATATTTTTCATAAAATTATGCAAGTTCTAAAATTACGGGATAAGTCCTTTAATACGGGATATCGGAACTAGAAAATTTTGGAACTCTTCAGAAAAAGAAGTTGCGAAAATTATGCGTCACTTGGGCAACTTTTGTACATAGAAATTGGTGATGGCTAAAGACAACTCATTTCTGATACAAAAATATCTGCATGGTTTGAAGATTATTTTTCAGAATGTTGCAAATGAATGCCCTGGTACCAAAACATGAGATATTGGATTAAATTACTGAAGTTTGGCAGCGGAGACAAAACAAAAGATCTCCAGCCCCCCCCCCCCCCCTTCCTGACATCGCGTTAAGTTAAACTATCACATACATTTGTTATTAGTACATGCAAAGATCGATTTATTAGCTGGTCACTTGATATAGTTAATAGTAGCGGTGAATGGTAGTGTAAATGCAAGGTTAAATTGATGGAACTCAAACATTTACTAAAGGATACCCCCCCCCCTCCCCCCCCCCCCTTACGATTTAGGAGCATGAGCAGAACAGCTTTTCTTGCTAAGATTTTTCATATTAATAAAATGGGTGCCACTTTTTTCCCTTTTGTTTCCCACCCCTCAACTTTCAAATACAACGCTAAACTGTCCCTAAACTCACTATATCTGATAGTAAGTAAGTTACATGTGTGGTTGTTTACTGAAAAAGTTGCCAAGTTCACGCAGAAAACGCAATCTCATTGGACATACTAAATATTAAAACCGGGACGGAATCGGAGACGAAATTATGGTTCCATTATTCCGTATTAAAAAAAAATCGCTAAAACACATCAAAGATGCGTATGGCTGAGTTGCAGTTTGGAAAATTATGCACGCTTGCATTCATGAAGTAAAAACATGCATGTATTTAATATAGTTTATAAGTATGAAGCTTTGAATGGCTGCAATAGGTATTTAGTGAGATAATGACCTTGACCTTTGGATTTCAAAAGCAACATGAATCTTGCTTGTCATCTAGATTTGAAGTCTGATAAACATGCACCAGCAAGTACATGTATAAAAGTTAGAGGCAAGCTCAAATCTACAGTACATAGTGAAAAAGAGACCCTGACCTTTTGACCTCAAAATAAATAGGAACCTTCCTCTTTTGGATGTGATCATGTTATGCAACTTTCACAAAGATGCCCCTAGTAGTAAGAAAGTTAGAGGCCGGACAAGCTCAAATCTATGGCATTTAGTGACCTTGACCTTTGACCTCAAAATAAATAGGAACCTTCCTCTTTTGGATGTGATCATATTATGCAAGTCTCATAAGGATGCACCAAAAAGTATGAAAGTTAGAGACCGGACAAGCTAATTGTGGACGCCGCCCGCCCGCCCATCCTTCGCCAATTTAAAAGCCGAGATTTGCTATGCAACTCGGCTAATAAACTGTTGTAAAATTAGAGATTGTCATCACACAGTTTAAAAATCTTCACACAAGTGTTAATTTTTCACCCTTCTCTTTTTTAATAGTTCAAAATAAAACATCTTATGGTTTAAAATAAGGTTTCTTGTTTATTTTTCTCAACACGACCAGTTGGACTTGTAAACCAACATTTTACTTGACTGGACCTATCATTAGTAAACTCAGTTGGTCGGATGTACCTTAGTGTCAAACCCCAACCCTATGCAGCAACTAGGAATATACATGCATGTAGATGTATATCCATCATAGTTTGTGTGGTTATACCACTTTCTGTGGGATGAAAGCAATTTACCTTTAAAGCATCTTCAGCTTCTTGGAGTGCAGGCTTGGCTGCCTCCAGCTTTTCTTCTGCAATTTTTCTATCCATTTCAATTTCATCTACAATTTTCTGAGCTCGGTCTTTCACTTTCTGTACTTCACTTTTCACTTTTTCTGCTGCAGTAGCACTTGCAGTTACCTCTACTAAAACCTGACGTAAAAAACCCAACAAAAACTGAAAATTAGCTTTCATACATATTACTTTATCTCCAAACTGAAATATTCCTTTGGGAACATTAAAACATTTCTCAACATATTGAGTGGACAGTATTTTCCTATGTCCGAAATGGATCGACCCTTAACCTCAAAATCAATAGAGGTCATCTACTCCTTAAGATTTACCAGTGTACTAAGTTTGATATCTGATAAGCAAAGGGTTCTCAAAATATTGTGCAGAGTATCTTCCTATGTCTGGATTGACCTTCGACCTTTTGGCCTGAAAATCATGGGGATTCTCCTCTACTCATAACCAACCCACATATAAAATATCATGATCAAGTGAATAGTTCTAAAGATATTGAGCAGACAACACCGACCAACAGGTGCAAAGCAATATGCACTTCTTTGATGGGGGAGGGGGTTGGCATAAAAAAAAATGTCTCCAACACCCCTTCACCAAGACCAATTTTTTTGTATGCTGATGTTAAATATAGATCATGTCATAACATCTATCGTCCTACCCAGATATGATTGGTATCACATTCCAGTATACAGTGGAACCCGTTATTATGTTTTCATTTTGTCACGATAAAATAACGTAATACCGGGGGCAACATAATAAACGTTGCCAGTGAAATCCGTCAAAAATATCATTTGGAAATTGTATATCTTCTGTTGCTACTCCATGTGTGAATATATCTCTACTGTTTCTTTGTTTAAAAGACTATGACACTTGATTTATTTACATCTTATCTTAAATGTCCGTAATTCTTCATGTTCTTATCCCTTTTCTTTATTTCTTGTGAAGGATGCTTTGATAAGCCGCTAAGCATTGTTTATCTGCTTTTGTTTCCGTCATTTTATTCAACATAATGCGTTCAAATAAATTTCTCTCAATAACTTGTTCCGGTTTGTATTCAACATTCGTACATATAAAAACAAAAAATAACAAAACATCATTTTTATTAAGTTATATCTCTACTACACCATATAAAACACAATAAAAAAAATCCCACACAAAAAAAAACAACAAAACTACGACACAAAACGCACGCGATACCCAACACGTACACAGTTTTTTCACAAACAATAAACACGGAGAACAAACGCAATCCACTTTTAAAGAATAATAATGCACTAATATTAAGATCACATTTATAACACTAAATGATGGCACTAATATCACGTGCACATCAAAAAAAGATATCAAGGGATTATAAAATGTTCACTGAGCTAAATGCTGTGCACGAATCGGCCGATAACACTGGGCAGTTTGATTGGCGTATTTAAGGACGAGATCTAACAACACCCAACCTATTATGTCAAAATATCTGATAATTTTTTTAATTGAACACTGCCTTTAGTCCCCTAACTATGTCCAAGCCATTACCCAAGCTGTTTTAACTGTGTTACGATAAATTTTGTCCTACATGTTTGGTACCAAAGCTGTCCGTAATAGAGTTATAATATCGAAAGTAATCACACGATGTTAAACACGCATGTACGTGGTTGAAAAATTATTAATTCTTTGATCATCAAAATATGAAAAATGAAGAAAATTTTATAGAGTACAATTTCTAAATAAACATTGTTTAATTGTTTATCACTGGCTTCCATATGATAAGGGGTTTTCACCTTTATTGATGTCCCTAGATCTATCAAAGCGTAATCAGTGAAGCATCTCTAATCCCCTAACAGACCAGGAAATTTACATGGTGACTGCCTGGGACAGTCAAGGTGTGAATGGCTGATTATCTTGAGGATCACTATTGAATAATTAGGGGTTTATTATGTTTTTGTCAGAATTTTTACTGAGTCCTAGCATTTTGGGACAAGGTAATAACGAGGTCTATTTTATATAGGTTTGTTAAGAAATGGTTTTGTGCTTTGAAATTCCAACGTAATATGCAGACTAATGTAATAAAGGGGGAACGTTTTAACAGGGTTCCACAGTACATCTATATATTTTGAATGCAAGGGGATCACAACTCAGAGACGAAATTGTGGTAATCAACGTAAGTTCATAATCTCAGGTCAACAAGATGTTAACTTTGCAAAATAAAAATGGCGAGTTGGTATGTTAATTTATGGGATTTTTTAACAGTAAAAAGTTTTCTTCACATTTATGTAGCTAAAAAAAATCCTGTCCCAATCCTTAGAGCTCACTCCACTTAATTGCTATCATATTGTATATATAGAAGCAATTATCAAGTAGATAACTCTTCATACAATGAATATTTCCTTTTTTACCTTTCAAAAACTATTTTAGGTTGGGGTTGAAAATGGCTATTCTTATACAGCATGGTTTCATATATTGAACAAGTATTTTCTAATGCATAGCAATACATGTTCTCTACTGGCCCCCAGCTAAGTCGTCTGCTTAATATTCTGTGTGAATAATTATATGTCAACAGTTTATGCAGAACAAGCATTCTGAGAGTATTATGTGACAAAATTTGAACTTGATCTGCAACTTCTCTAGGTAAAGCAATGTACCAAACATCATATGAATATCTCCATGAATGACGAAAATAAAGTAAGGAAAACTGAGTATTAGAGTTAATTTTGTAAGTTCAAGGGCCACAACTCAGCAAAAAAATCAATGGACCAGAACAAAATTCATACTTGATCTGTTACTTGTCATGGTAAAGCAATACACCAGATATCAAACAAATATCTGAAAACATGATGAAACATAAGGCCCATGGGCCACATTGCTCACCTGAGCAGCAGTTCCTAGCAACATACAAGCTTGAGCAAAACTATCATTATACAAGCAGCTTGGTTCAGAAAAAACTTTTCAATGGTAATGACTAAAAATTCATCAATTATCAAACTTAATTACTAAACTTGACTACAAATTCATCAATTATCATATGCCCTTGTAGACGGATAAAGCCTTTCATATTAACAAATTTCATCTAAGAATGCTTTGTGCCAAACATAGTTCCTTATACATGTTCATGTAAAACTTTGATCCCCTATTGTGGTTCCTTCCTAACCCCAGGGATCATCATTTTTACAAACTCCACTTTGTCAGGAAGCTTTCATGTAAATTTCAGCTTTTCTGGCCCAGTGGATCTTGAAAAGAAGATTTTTAAATGACCCCACCCTATTTTTGTGATATCTCCCCTTTGAAGGGGGCATGGGTCTTCATTTGAAGAAACTTGAATCCCTTCACCCAAGGATTCTTTGTGCCAAGTTTAGTTGAAATTGGCCCAGTGGTTCTGGAGAAGATGAAAATGAGAAAAGTTTACGCCAACGCCGACAGACAATGGATGAATTTTGATCAGAAAAGCTCAATTGAGCCTTTGGCTCAGGTGAGCTAAAAAGCATGAAAAACTGATTTACCAAACTGACAGACGGATGGACAGTGCAAACGCTGGTAGGTTACTTAAAAAAAGTCAATAAAAAAACTGCAAGCTCAGATTTAAACTAGGCTTTATTACAGGTATGTTTAAGAATGTCTCCTTATTCCTCTCTGATTTTGTTTTGGTCAAAACTTACTTTATCAGCCTTTACATTTGCGACAGCCAATTCTTTTTCCTTCACAGCCAACTCTTTTGCTAGCTTATCCACAGATTCACTTGCTTCTATGAGTTTTTCTAAACCTGTATTCATTCTGCTCGCCATTTCATTTATCTCAGCATGCTTCTTACTGTAAAGGTTCTTGTATCCATCCAAAAACGATAAATACGATTTTGGTGTCACATGGGTTTGTCGACGAAATCTGAAAATGTCAGATTAAGTTATTCATATGACAAGGTGTTTGTGAAACAGTATGCTTAGACATGGTGGCAACAAAGAAATAGTATAAAATTCTTAAAAGTAGGTCAAATTCTAATGTCACAAAGTCAAAAACTTTGGAACAAGGAATGCACATATGAACAAGAGGTACTGTGAGCAATGCTCACTAAGAATACCCCCCGCTTACCCCAATCTCCAAAGGGTGTTGGTAATAGGTATAAACTACCTCTTTTCTGAGTGTAAAAAACAAATGGCATGACAAACCGAACCATATTGCTACTTCGATGTCCAGTGCGCTTGACCTTTGACCTTTTGACCCCAAAATCGATAGGGAACATTTTCATCCCATGGGTAGGGCATATGCATGATATGGTGACTGTAGGTGGAAAGGATAATGCTTTAGAGCCCGGAAACCATATTGCTACTTCGATGTCCAGTGCACGTGACCTTTGGACCCCAAAATCGATAGGGAACATCTTCATCCCATGGGTAGTCCATATGTATGATATGGTGACTGTAGGTGGAAAGGATACCGCTTTAGAGCCCGGAAACCATATTGCTACTTCGATGTCCAGTGCACGTGACCTTTGACCTTTTGACCCCAAAATCGATAGGGAACATCTTCATCCCATGGGTAGTCCATGTGTATGATATGGTGACGGTAGGTGGAAAGGATAATGCTTTAGAGTCCGGAAACCATTGCGTCTACAAACGGACGGACGGACAACCCGATTCCAGTATACCCCCCCCCCCCCCCCCCACACAACTTGTTGCGGGGGGGGGGGGGTATAAATATGAGAGCTCTATCACTTGCCATTCAAAAGTTATAAGCAAGGTTAAAGTTTTGGACAAAGACAAAAATACAGACAAGGACAGAAACAATATGCCCTTTGATATGGTGGCATAAAGAAGTACAAAATTAGTTCAACCTATATAACAAGGATTTTGCTTAAATTTTATGCATTTCTGGTACTAAGGCTTTGGCTGGGTCTGAGAAATTCTAATGAAGCCAAAGGGCCTTCACAGTCACCGGAATCTTAGTCAATGAAAATTTTAAAGGATAGAATTATTAGAGGATATTCAGGTAATTCTGGACACTGGGTAGTTCTGGACAGTTCAAGACTTTTTATGAAATACGACTGCTTTCCCTTTTGTCTGTGACATACCTATAAATAATTGCAATGTTTTTCGGATCTTCTGTTACCTTTGATTTTTCCTATATCATTGCCTTAATTATCAATATTTCAACGTATTCCGAATGAAATATTGATGTAATTTATTGATCTTTGGACCTTTGTACTCTGCATGTTTATGTTGCGGGAAAATTTGAAGGCATGACGAAGAAAAGGAAAAATCTACAATCAATCAAAAACGCAAGTATTTTCTAGTGTTTATAGGTATCAAAAGACTCAAAGAACCTAAATTTTTTTTAATTAAATGTGAACAAGTGATTAACATTCTAAATCTATGAAAAAGTTGAGCAGTTTATGCTGATTGGAATTGACCCTTCGATTTTCTTAGTAATTGGGTAATTTCGAACAGCATTGTCAGGCTACAATTTCATGAAGACTTGTCAGCACATAAAACAAGAGGCCCATGGGCCATATCGCTCACCTGAGTCACCTTGGCCCATATCTGAAGACTTTCCATATATATTTGCATGTAAAACCTTAGTCCCTATTATGGCCCAAACTACCCTTTGCAAACTTGAATCTACACTATGTCAGAAAGCTTTCATGTAAATGTCAACTTCTTTGGCCCAATGGTTCTTGAGAAGATTTTTAAAGCTTTTTCCTACATTTGTATGAAAAACTTTGACCCCCCCCCCCCCCCCCCCCCTACTTGTGGCCCCATCCTACCCCCCGGGGGCCATGATTTGAGCAAACATGAATCTGCACTATGTCAGAAAGTTTTCTTGTAAATATCAGCTTTTCTGGCTCAGTGGTTCTTGAGAAAAAGATTTTAACTATATATTTGTATGTAAAACTTTGATCCCCCCTTGTGGCCCCATCCTACCCCCGGGGGCCATGATTTGAACAAACTTGAATCTGCACTATGTCAGAAAGTTTTCATGTAAAAATCAGCTTTTATGGCTCAGTAGTTCTTGAGAAGAAGATTTTTCCTATATATTTGTATGTAAAACTTTGATCCCCTATTGTGGCCCCATCCCCCGGAGCCCATGATTTGAACAAATTTGAATCTGAATTATGTCAGGAAGCTTTCATGTAAATCTCAGCTTTTCTGGATTAGTGGTTCTTGAGAAGAAGATTTTTAAAGTTTTTCCCTATATATTTGTATGTAAAACTTTGATCCCCCCTTGTGGCCCCATCCTACCCCCGGGGGCCATGATTTGAACAAACTTGAATCTGCACTATGTCAGAAAGTTTTCATGTAAAAATCAGCTTTTATGGCTTAGTGGTTCTTGAGAAGAAGATTTTTAAAGATTTTTCCTGTATATTTGTATGTAAAACTTTGATCCCCTATTGTGGCCCCATCCAACCCCAGGGGCCCATGATTTGAACAAACTTGAATCTGCATTATGTCAGGAAGCTTTCATGTAAATCTCAGCTTTTCTGGCTTAGTGGTTCTTGAGAAGAAGATTTTTAAAGTTTTTCCCTATATATTTGTATGTAAAACTTTGATCCCCCCTTGTGGCCCCATCCTACCACCGG
>NC_079165.1:18230573-18320573 GCF_947568905.1 Ostrea edulis | reverse complement strand
TTTCATCCAGTTCATCTTTGGCAAACAAGTTCGATACCTGTTAAGTAATCATAAAGTCTCTTGAAAATTAATGAAAACATGACCATGAGTTTAATAATTAGTAACACCTGAAAATTTTAACTATGCTAATCATTACAGGTAAACTTAAACAAGAGGTCCATGGTCCACAACATTCACCTGAGTTACCTTGGCCTTGCTTTTCTTCATCAGAAGATTTATATAGATCTTTACTCTCTGTAATCCAATGAAAAATTTTGACCCTGTATTATGACCCCAACCAAGCCCATGGGAGTGGGGTGGGGGGAGGGGGCACCTCCTAAACAGAGAACCCTGGGGATTTTCAATTATTACCAGTGTTTAAACTATTTGACTACATAAACTATTTGACTACATTGATTATTGATAGAAGAGTACATATTTCAATCAAACTAACAAATTCTTATCCATCTATAACCCGTTTTATTCATTTCAATGGATTGATTGATTGAATATTGTTTAACCTTCTGCTCGAGAATAATTCACTCATATGGAGACGTCACCACTATCGGTGAAGAGCTGCAAAATTTAGGCCTATGCTCCGCACTTATGGCCATTGAGCAGGGAGGGATATTGTTTCACTACAGAGCTCCATCCTAAATAAATTGCTAAATATTGGAAGTAAGGATGATTTTTAAAGAATGTACATCATTGTATAAGGTTTTGACCCTGTCCCAAATATCTATGTCAACAGGGACCATGAAATCCCCCCCCCCCCCCCCCCCTCGTCTACTTAGAAAACTTTAAACCAATTTAGGTGGGGAAAAAAGTCCATTAGTATTTCAGACAGAAGTTGAAAATGTTCACAGTTTATGATCGAACAACACACAAGCATTATAATGGTTATACACATGTGACTTAATTACATAAATGAACAAAAAGTACTACAGTTAGTTTAGTTACAATGAATAGAGCAGATTTTCCAACACAATATGCCCTTCTCTGCATTCTACACAACTGGTCATTTCGAAATTCTGAACACATTTGGTCTCATTTGATCCAATTAGTGTGGCCAATAATTGCATGAGAATGCAACTGAATCCAACAGTGAATGTAAACATCCGAAGCTAAAATAATAGAAATAATTCCTACAATTCTCTACAGGTTTGGCCTCCGAGATACAAGCAATACTAAATATGCTGACTGTATACATGTGCATGTTGAATAAACTCTCCCTGAATATAAAACTATAAAATAAAATTCTACATACCTCTCCTGAGCTAAGAACATTATTCAAGTATTCAAGAAAAGCTTCATCCTTGATTTCATTGTCAGTGAATAAAAATGTGATTCCTTTGCCTTCACATCCAGCAATGCGATACATGAACTTTAAATCCTCCATCAAGTTGCTAACATTGTACGTCCTGTTAATGAATGTTTTTTAATTTGTTTTTCTCAAGAACTTTACCTGTCAAATTCATTCTACAAACTTAACTATAACTTTCTCATAGGTTTCATTTTCTAGCTGGGACAAATCTGCATATGCATGGTCGCTAATTAAAACTGTTTTATCTTATTATATAGTGTCCTGTTGACCTGACCTTTCAACAATTTCACTACAGATATAAGATTAATTATTTCAGCATAACATGATATAAAATAGTAGCTTTAAAAACTATATACAGTCAAACCTGTATTAAGAGACCGTCCAACAGAGAATGGAAAAAAGGTCACATATGGCAGGTGGTCTCTTAATACAGGTTGCCTATTTTCTGCACTTAATGGGTAAAATTTCGCAAATAATTTGTACAATGGAAAAAATGACATGTATTTGGAATTTATCATAAAGAGTATCAAGTACGGTTTTAATAGTTGTAAAATAAAATTAATAATACACTGAAGTTAAAAATCTAGAATTACAATGTGTTGTATCATAATTTATTATTCATCAAAAATTACATTTATTCTGTTTAAGAATAATAAACTTTGCATGCATTTCATATTGCACATTTACATGAGATTTAAAACTCATTTATGAACTGCATGTAAATTCTAAAACTTATAAACACTTTGTTGTAAAGAGTATTTATGTATAGCCTACTTGTACAGTGTAACTAAAAAATGCAATGCTTGTGGTAAGAAAGCAAATGGTGAAGTGTTGCGTCTCCTTTTGTACAATACATGCTGGAAAAATGTTATTCAATTTGAGAAACATTAAATAAATCACAATATCCATTGTACATGCACAGCAAATCTTTTAAGCTTAGAACTAGTGCAGGCAACTTTCTTAAACTCGGTCGTGTCAAATACTCGGGATATGTTGAAGTGATCGAGCCGCTAGTTCCGGTCATTATTCTGGAAACCTGGAGTATCTCATGCAGGAAAACTGTGAATACTCCGTTTAAAATTTCAGTCCTAAGCACAATATTTACCTGATTTATATCACAATCGGGCAAATTTTTCACTCTGTTGAACATAATGGTATAACAAGTGGTAGATTTTCATTTCCGATCTAGCCTGCCCGTGTGGTACTTCTTAAAGTTTGTCAAAATTCACACTTTCAAATTCCCTGATCCTTGATTTTGTTAAATAAACAACAACTCGGGTTTTATTAATTTAAACCACACACAACACTGCATGTTGACAGCTTGGGTATAATTTATTCAGAGGGCCGACTAAACAAGATCACCGCCAAATTGAGCGTTTGAAAACGAAAGTGTTAGAGGCGATAATTCCCAGAATAGTCGTGCGTTTGAAAACGAAAGTGTTAGGGGCGATAATTCCCAGAATAGTCGTGCGTTTGAAAACGAAAGTGTTAGGGGCGATAATTCCCAGAATGGTTGGCTCAACCGAAATCGAAAGTAGTAATCACGTTGTAATCGAAAAATGTACAGTCGTTAAATAAAGGTAAAATTTCGTGAAAATACACGAAAAGGTTGTAAAAGTCATGGTCGTTGGTCGCGTCAGACGGGTGGTCGTTTAATACAGGTACAATATATAGAGTAACGTCTTGGGGGGAACTTTTTATGGTCACATACGACAGTGAGTCGCTTAATACAGTGGGTCGCTATGGCAGTTTTGACTGTATCAACCATTGCCTTTGTGCATGTATGTCCAGTTTACTTGACCTTTCAACCTTAATCGAGATCATTCCCATGCTATCAGAAAGAAGTCTGTGTCTGAAGGACAGAAAGGAAAATCAGTTAAAGTCCCAAAACATTTTTTAAATAAGGTTCCTGTAGACCTGGTCTTTGAACCCCAAAATCATTAGAAAAAAAAATCCTTGTCCCAATTCAACAAGAAAGAGAATGATAGCTTTGAAGTTAACTTCATTGGCCAAATGGACAAAGGAATTCCCATGACCTAACCCCCCCCCCCCCCCCCCCCCCCCCAAAAAAACAACTTCATTTGAAAAGGAGAATTAGTTCAAATAAGACTTTATAATAAATGTCTGAAGGTATGTTTTGAAACAGGTTTAGTGGAAAAAGATGTTGGGGATTCTTTGATTTAAAAATTTTAAGGTGACAATGTAAAAATAGCTTCACAATACCCAAATAGTGCCACAGATAAAGCTGCACTGTAAATTGCAGGTTTCTATAATTGTTGATCATGTAGGATTGAGCTCTTTGGTCTATCTCATGTTTCCCCCCAGAGAGCTACAGTTCTGACCTTAATCTGCTATCAAATGACCTCAAATCATGGTCTGCATATTAAACATTCTCGAGGCCTAGCTGTAATAAATAAAGTTCAAATTCATTTCTTTTTGTAATCTTGACCTTACTAATGCATAGGTAGGTGTCTTTCTCTGGCTTTGTCCACTCTGTAGTAAATACAAAGGGTATTCAGTTGAAATACAGTCAGGTCATAAAAATTCTCAGACCTTGACCTAAAACGTCAACCTGAGCACCCTGGCCTCAAAATCTACATGTGTCCTACATTGATCTGACATTGTCCACTTATATACTGAATATGAATATCTGTAGGTTAAAAAATACAATGTACTTGAGATATCGCAAGAAATGAAAGTATAGATGGTCATATGATAATGTTGTTACTATAGGGCCCTGCATCTTTAATGCGGGGTCCCATTGAGACTTAGAAATGTGTAAAATGATTATTAAATCACTATGAATGTGGTTATCATTGTATTAAGTGCAACCCTGAGCATACCTGGAAAGAGTTATCTGAAATATTCTGTAGCCTGCAATAAATGAGGCTAGACGAGTAAGGGACTGCTTTCCTGATCCTCCAACTCCAACCAACAAAGCATTTCCTCTTGGAGTACCAATAATTCTAGATATCTGTTTCATAAAAAATGTAAGCAAAATATTTCCATGAAGTAAATGCAGTTAACGTATTCAAAAGTGTTTAAAACTTGCTGCTAAATCAGACAGAAATGCAGGACTGACTGCTTGTAACAAGAGTACCACCAACGGTACAACATCAGACCGTAAGACCATCCGTGCAATATCTGTACCTATGATTAGAAAAAGTCCAGAAAACTATTTGACCTACTTTTAGTCCTAAAGTAGGTCATGGTGCACCAATCAAGTTGAAATGTGAATTGAATATTTTTTTCATTGAGAGGGAGTTTCTGACAAAATTTCTGGGTAATACCTGTATTCATAATGAAAAAAGAAATCTGGAAAAATGAAAACAAGGTTTTTCTATTAAGTGATACTATGACCTTGACTTTGAGAAACAATAGGCATCCTTTGCTTGGCCAAAGGTGTATTTGTACCAAGTTTGACAGTCCTAGCCCCAATGGTTCAGTCTGCATCCTGCCTACAAGGTTTTCTTAAGTGTTACTATGTCCTTGACCTTTGACCTTGAGAAACGATAGGGATCCTCCACTTGGCCTAATGTGAATGTGTATCAAGTTTGACGGTTCTAGTCCTAATGTTTCAGTCTGTATCCTGCCTACAAGGTTTTCCTACTAAGCAATACTATGACCTTGACCTTTAAGAACAAAAGGCATCCTCCTCTTCACATGAGAAGTATGTGTACCAAGTTTGATGGTTCTAGCCCCAATACTTCAGTCTGTATTTTGCCTAGAAAGTTTTCCTATCAACAGATACAACCTTGACCTTAAAAAACAATAGGCATATTCCTTTCATCATGGCGATTAAATGTACCAAGTTGTAAGATCCTCGGTCCAATAGTTCGGTCTGTATTCTGTCTACAAGGTTTTGTTATCAATTGATACTATGAACTTGACCTTTGACCATGAAAAACATTGCGCATCTTCCTTTCATCATGGTGATTAAATGTACCAAGTTGTAAGATCCTGGAGCTTATGGTTGACAAAGCCCAGACAGGCAAAGAGACGACGCTATACTATAATACGTCCTGTCTTTGATGGCCATATAAATATTGTAAGCCCAGGTTGTCAAAGACCTACTAGCCCTGAGAAAATAACTGCCACTTTTGAAATTACTTTCATTAATAACTATCTGCTAATCAAAGCGATTATAGCATTCAGCTCTCATAACTTCTTTTCAAATCATATATAATTCTAAAAAAGCCCCTTGGCTTGTTACAACTTTGCTACTTGTATGATAAGTAGATTCGATACATCTATATTTGATCTAACAGATATTTTAACACGTCTAGTCAGGCGTCTCTACAAAGAAATTTGTTCACAACTGGAAAATTTATGCCTCTCATGCACTCGGGTGCAAGGTTAATTATCTTAAACAGTGACCAGTATTCAGGTAAACACTTGTCTTCAAAATGATATCTCAACTGATCGAAGGATTTCAATGAAATTTCAGTAAAGCTTTCCTGAGGTCAGAAATGAAATTTCATATACCAAATATACAGCAAGACTTGTAAAATGGCCAGCTGCAGGACTAAACAAAACAGCAAATTTAGAGAGGTTGCCGATTTGTTGAGAATTTGGTAAATAACTGAGAAGTTATCCCATATGCAAAGCATAACAACTATTCAAAGGCTATTATCATTAAAGACATTACTTGTCATCATTTGTATCTTATTTAATTAATGCCCGTCGACTTCAATCTCATTTACCTAAAAAAAAACAACCCCAAAAAACAAGAGTACTGCCAACAGTACATAATACGCCCGTGAAAAGCTAATATAGGGTGTTTTTATTACACCATGAATTGTAAAACATGACTTCAAGTAGTATCAGCAATCAATGTCAGGGTGTGACATACTTTCTTTGCTTCGTAAAAACAAGACAAATCATGTACTCTTCATGCAATATTCTCACTTGGCATAAGATGTATGTGTACCAAGTTTGATGGTCCTTGCTCCAATGAATCGATCTGTATCCTGTTACTACGACCTTGACCTTAAGAAACAATAGGCATCCTCCACTGCATAAAGCGTACGTGTACAAAGTTTGACGGTCCTAGCCCCAACATTTTGGTCTGTATACTGCTTACAAGGTTTTCCTACCAAGCGATACTGTGACCGTGACCTTGACCTTGAAAAATAGGCATCTTCCTCTCATTATGGTGATCAAATGTACCAAGTTGCAATACCCTAGAGCTCACGGTTCGGTTTGTATCCTGCCTACAAGGTTTTCCTACTAAGTAATACTACGACCTTGAACTTTGACCTCTTATCTTGAAAAAACAATAGGCATCTTCCTCTCATCATAGTGATTAAATGTACCAATTAAAGTTGTAAAATCTTGGAGCTTATGGTTCAGTCTGTATCCTGCCCACAAGGTCCGGACGGACGACGCCATACCACAATACGTTCTTCGACGGGCGTATAAATATAATTATACATCATGTTTATTACTGAAAGAAAATGATATAATGCAGTCCTCATCAGAGAAATATCACGTGTCCACTTTGATGTTCGGTTGAAGTTTGGGACATCAATAATTTACTATGTATTCTAGTGCGACTGTATTGTAATCTGCATTTTGATTGGTTAGCATCAATAAGACAGAAAGCTTTCAATTGTGACATCAGGAGAACAACACAAAAACCATTTTGTCAAACAATAACATTTCATGATATTTATAAAACAAACAAGAGATGATTATAACAGAGTTTGATACCAAGGCACAACCGACCGACCGAGTCTTCTAAATGATAGGTCTGGTCGGTTAAAATGTTGGTTTACTAGTCAGAGTGGTCATGAAAAAATAAAGAAGAAACTTTATTCTAAACCACAAGATATTCTATTCTTAACTAAAAAATAATTGAATAAACTTTACGAACAAATTTAAACTGCATGATGACGTTGTCTCTATTCTTAGTTGTAATAAATAAGTCATGGTCAGAAGCTTAGCCCTCTTCTGTTTTGTCAGGCAGATACGATTCTCCCCATGTATCTTTGCTCCCATCTTCGCGCTAGAGCGCCAGGCACTTCAGCCAAGAGGTAGATCTTCCTATGTGTCAGGTTTGATGTGGAACAGCTTGGTTGATACTTTCAGGGAGTCTTTGTACCACTTTAACTGACTACCTCTGGAGCGCGAGCCATTTTCTAGCTCCCTGAACAAGAGCTGTTTTGGGATGCAGGTGTCATCCATTCTTTGAACATAATCAGCCCAGTGGAGTTGGCCTGACTGCAGCATGGTGTTGGTGCTGTACATGTTAGCATGGCTTAGAACCTCAGTATCTGGATCTTGTTTTGCCATCTGATGCCCAAAATTTTGCTAAGACATAATGTGTGGAAATGGTTTAGTTTCTTGGTGTCTCTGGTATACCATCCAGGTCTCACTTGCCTAGCCAGACAAATTATGTATCCTCCATATAACAATAATTTTCAACAAGAGATGTTTGTAAAACACATATGCTCCCCATGGTGCAAAATTGAAAAGGGTTATACACACACATCATTTATTTGATAGTATTATCATCAATTCAAAATATTGAGCAGACAATATCTTCCTATGTCAAGAGTGAATTGACCATGTGACCTCAAAATCAATAAGGGTCATCTTCTCCTGAAGACGTACCAGTGTACTAAGTTTGATGTCTGTCAAGAAAAGGGTTCTCAAGATATTGAGCAGACAGTATATTCCAATGTCCAGTTTGACTCTTGACCTTTAAACATGTGACCTCAAAATCAATAGGGGTTATTTTCTCATGAAGACGTACCAGTGTACCAAGTTTGATGTCTGTCAAGCAAAGGGTTCTCAAGATATTGAACGGACAATATATTCCTATGCCCAGTGTGACCCTTGACCTTTGACCATATGAACTCAAAATCAATAGGGGTCATCTTCTCCTGAAGACGTATCAGTGTACCAAGTTTGATGTCTGTCAAGAAAAGGGTTCTCAAGATACTGAGCAGACAGTATATTCCCATGTCTAGTTTGACCCTTGACTTTTGACCATGTGACCTCAAAATCAATAAGAGTCATCTTCTCCTGCAGATCTACCAGTGTACTAAGTCTGATGTCTGTCAAGAAAAGGGTTCTCAAAATATTGAGCAGACATTATATTCCTATGTCCCATTTGACCCTTGACCTATGACCATGTGACCTCAAAATCAATAGGGGTCATCTTCTCCTGAAAATGTACCAGTGTACTACGTTTGATGTCTGTCAAGCAAAGGGTTCTCAAGATATGGAATGGACAGTATATTCCAATGTCCAGTTTGACCCTTGACCTTTGAACATGTGACCTCAAAATCAATAGGGGTCATCTACTCCTGAAGATGTATTGGTGTATCAAGTTTGATGTCTGTCAAGCAAAGGGTTCTCTAGACATTGAATGGTCAGTATATTCCTATGTCCAGAGTAGATTGACCCTTGACCTGAAAAATAATAGGGGTCCTCTTCTACTCATAACCAACCCACATATGAAATATCATTATCACCAAGTGAATGGTTCTCAAGATATTGAGCGGACAACATGTGGTCTACCGACCGTCCAACCGACTGACAGGTGCAAACCAATATGCCCCTCTTCTTTGAAGGGGGGCATAAAAAAGGGGGCAAAACTCCAGCAAGAGAGGTCGAAATGGATCAAAATTGCAACATGATTTAGAATGATCCACAAAAAAGCTACATAGCAAGTTTCAGCTTGATATGTGACAGAGAAATGAAATTAGAAACAGAAATTCCCGAACAACATACAGACATCGCTGTACCATATGTTCCTTCTAGACAGGTGTATAATATAATGAAATTAAATGACAGTATGACATAGGATCTTATATCTGTAAAATTACGAGGATGAGTCAATAAGTAACCAGCCTATCTCATTTTTGATTGACCAAGATGGTCACGATTTTAATGCCTTGTTTCAATACATGTTTTATACCTGGGTACAAAATTGCACATGTATTGAGTCATTCTTTTATAAGATCTTGAATGTCAAACATGGTTAGTAATGCAAAGGATTGCTTTTCATCTAAAGTTGAGTACCGTGCTGTAATTCGGTACTTGTATTTAAAAGGTAAAACAGGCAACAGAATGCACAGCGAGTTAGCTGATTTTTATGGGTCTTCTGCATCATCTTATGCTCAAGTTAAATTCTCGGTAGGGGAACTCAAACGCAGTAGAACATCTTTAGAAGATGAAGCCAGGTCTGGACACCCACTGGATGCCACCGACAACAAAATGTTCAAGATAGTTCGATATCTGGTAGACTCTGATAGGTGAATTCACGAGGAAGAAATAGTGCAGGCATTAGGCATTTCACATGGTAGCATTTCACCAATCTTGCATGATTGTTTAGGTATGGGCAAGCTAGGTATGGTATGGGTCCCAAAATCCCTTAGAGATGAGCAAATGGCAACCAGAGCATCAGTATGCAGCGCCTTGTTGAAGCGTTTTAAATAGGTCAAAAGATGATTTTTTTTGCGTCTGGTGACTGTAGATGAGACTTGGGTTCATTATCATGAGCCAGAGAATAAAGCTCAGAGTCGTCTGTGGGTAGGGCCTGGGTCCCCAAGGCCAAAGAAGTTCAAGACGCAACCATCTGCTGGCAAGGTGATGGCCACAGTATTTTGGGACGCAAAAGGCATTATTATGTTGGACTTCTTACCCAAGAGAAGAACAATAACTGGAATGTACTATGCAAACTTGCTAGACAAGCCCAGAACCGACATCCGTGAAAAAGTCAAACTCTCTAAAGGTGTTTTGCTGCAACAGGACAACGCAAGAGTCCACACTTGCAAAGTTGCAATGGATGCTATAGAGCGAAATGGGTATGAATTAATACCACATCCTGCCTATTCACCTGACCTACATGTAGCTCCTAGCGACTTCTTCCTATTCCCAAACTTGAAAAGGGCTGTCCGTGGACGTCATTTCCAGTCTGACGAAGAAGTCTTGACGGCAGTTGAGGAGTGGGTCAATGGAAAGGACCCCGACTTTTTCAGTTCTGGGCTGATGGCACTTGAACACCATTGGTCTAAGTGCATCACACTAAAGGGCAATTACATAAAAAAGGAAGAGGTGGATCTCAACCGGAAATAAGTTAGGCTGCTTACTTATTGAATCGCCCTCGTATCAAAATAAAACACTGCAATTAAGATCGATAGCTAAATTTGTTGGGGTTTTTTTTAATCTAAAAAGTGCTTCACAGTACACAAAAAATACAAAGATCAAATCCTCTAACCAATCAAACAATATCATTGGCTGATTTAATTTTAGCTTATTTATATTGCATCATCCTTCGTTTCGAACCCACACATGTTTTATATGGTGACTGATGTCAAGGATTAGTGTAAGGTAACGAATCAAAAACCCTTAACTTGTGAAGATGAACTACATAAAAATCCTTGCATACTAATTCACTATATTCTGTTCTTGTGTTGTTAACAACAGATTTGCAACAAATGGTTCCACAACTACATTTGGGAAGCAAAATAGCTGTAACTAACCTTTATTAAATGCACCATAGCATCCTTGAAGAAGACTAGATCCATATGTGCACCTCTAACTGCTTCATTGTATTGCTCCATGTATGTCAACAGCCTTTCATTCAGTGAATCATATGATGGGATCTGAAAAAGAAATAAATAATCAAGACATCAGAAATACATACAATGTACCTGGATTTCATTAGACCCAAATGCAATTCTCTTCAACTTGCGCACACACATCCTTCTGATTCTTGAGAAGATTTCTAAAATAAAGTGAAAAATCAACAGACTGGGACCATATTCAAACTTGATCTGAAACTTTTTATGGCAAGCAATGTACCAAATATCAAATGAATATCTGTAAGCACAACAACAAAAAAGTCTGGAAAACTGATAATTCATGCTATTTTTCTAAGTCCAAGGGCCATAACTAAGTGAAAAAATCAACGAACCGAGACAAAATTCGAATCTGTTGAGTAACTTGTTATGGCAAAGCAACGTACCAAATATAAAATAAATATCTGCAAGAACAGAGAAAAAAGTGCGGAAAGCTGGACTGACAGACAGATGGAGCGCAAACCTAAAGTCCCCTTCGACTTCATCAGTAGGGGACTAAAAAATTCCATTCTTAAAATATCTAAGCTAACTTCTAATATTCAGCAACAGTATAAAACAAGATGTGTTAACAGTTTTTGCCCAACCGCTAAGGCCCCAGGGGTGCAGGAGTCCTGAAATTAAAGAAATTATTTCCTCCTTGTCCCAAAGATGCTTCATACCAGATTTGAAAGGAATGGGAATGGTAGTTATGAAGAAGTTAAAACAGTTCTATTTTGCACACATTTAATTAATGACGACTTTGGCCCTACCCCTGGGATCATAAAAATCACAATTTTGGTAAAGGACTACCTGTTCTTTCTAAATATCTACATACCAAGTTTGGCCCCGCCCTGGGATCAGAACCCCTACCCTAGGGATCATGAAATTTACAATTTTGGTAGCAACCTTCCTGCTTCCTGGTCAATTTTGGGCAGTTACTTACACCACAAAACTTGGAGGTCGTTTTATCAATAAATAAGCTTGCTTTGGAGAAAACTACAGTAACTAACGTTAAGAATATTCCACGGATACTTCATACATGCCAACTTTCCCGATTTGTGCGGGATTCAAAAATACCCCGAAATCCTGATTTTCTAAAAATATCTCCCATTTTACAACAACAAACCCCCATTTCCAACCGGAATTTGAAATCCCGCGTCATTTCTGAACTGGCCAATCAGAAATCGGGACAATAGTCAGCCATTGCTGTTTACCTGTGTCGCATGGTGTCGGGTTGGTCTGCCTGTGTCGGGGTGTTTATTGGACAGTATGAAGCATGTTTTGATAGTAATTAATCGGGAAGACGGATTTCAAATTGACATATCCTTTACACAAACGTGAATGACAACGATGATAGTGTCACCACCAAACAATCGGACATTCCCGATTTTTGCCTCTCGCTGACAGCATTCAAAATTTGCAATAAGGTACGTCAAATATATATTTTTTCCAACTATAACAGTATAGATTATCCAAATCTATCTGTCTATAGTGATGTATTATATAATCTATATAATGTAGTATTCATTAAATATACTTTGTGATGCATAATTCGCACAAGTTTGTACTGAATTTTATATTTATCAAGTAGCCTTAATTTACAAGTAAAAACGTATATTTTGATGTGTTTTTTTCCTGGTAATTATTTCAGATGTCATGGGTGCAAAGGTTTTGTTTGCAAACTTCATAGCAGGGCAGATAACTCCTTTTCTGGTTGCAATGCAGATTATTCCACCAGACTCTGCAAGCCCATGTTTACAGACAAGCAAGATTGCCTTTGTAGTCATACCTAAATGCATGTGCTTTAATTTAAATTTTGATATATAGACCAGCCAATGTTTATTGTATGGTGTAAAAGGATGCAACCTTAAGTATTATTTGATAATATGTATGTGACTTGTTGTTGGAGAGGATTTTTTTGCTGAATAGATGATTTCAATAAAATATTTATGTATATCTTTCAAAGTCTTTTTTTTATATAGATAATGGTCAAACACACTTGATGTTGTGTTAATATATGATACATTTACAATGATTTTATTGATATTTTATTTGAAAAGACAAATATTTATTCTCATGCTTTAATGTCGTTAATTTTGAGCTTTGAAAAAAAGGTCGTCGCGCGCAAAATCCCCCATGGAGATTTTTAAAAGTTGGCATGTATGATACTTGATAATTATTGTAAAATGATGCAAATGAATAATCAATCGTTTGAAATTGTGATTATATAATTAGAAAACTGGTCCTAACATTAATTTTTCTATATAAAGGGAAACAACTCCATCAAAAATCAACAAACCAGATCAACTAAAGTTGGTCTGTAACTCATCAATATACACCTGCATACAAAAAATAAATTCATTATCTCAAGGCACTTACAAAAAATTTCAGAAAACTGGTCATAACAGTAATTTTTCTACATTAAAGAGGCACAACTCCATCAAAAATCAACGAACCAGAACAAAACTCAAACTTGATCTGTCATTCATCAATATACACCGGCACACAAACAACAATATCAGTAAAACTGGTGGATGCTTCCCAAAATACATCTAACCTATTGAACTACTTCATATGATGAATGACTTGCACAATGATCAATATCTGTTGAAATGTTGTAGAAATGAAGTTTTCTTTTTCATATAAATTGTACATGTTGAGTGGCGTTGACCATTACAAAATGACCTTGAGTGACCTTTGTCTGAAAGTCATTTGTTTTCCTATTAATTATTTGTGTGATATATAATCAATACCTCTTAAAAAATTGCTGAAACAAGAGGTACTGTGAGCAATGCTCACTAAGAATACCCCCCGCTTACCCCAATCTCCCAAAGGGTGTTGGTAATAGGTATAAACTACCTCTTTTCTGAGTGTAAAAAACAAATGGCATGACAAACCGAACCATATTGCTACTTCGATGTCCAGTGCGCTTGACCTTTGACCTTTTGACCCCAAAATCGATAGGGAACATCTTCATCCCATGGGTAGTCCATACGTATGATATGGTGACGGTAGGTGGAAAGGATAATGCTTTAGAGTCCGGAAACCATTGTGTCTACAGACGGACGGACGGACGGACAGACAGACGGACAACCTGATTCCAGTATACCCCCCCCCCCCCCCCCCCCACAACTTGTTGCGGGGGGTATAATGAGGCATTTTATTGTATATGAGGTATATATTCTGAGTGACCTTGACCTTCAAAAATCTCTGTCTCAAGGAATATTTGTGATCAATTATGATCATTTCTGATGAAAAGTTAAGAAGATAGATACTTCAAAAAACGTTGAAATAAGAAACTTCAATATGTTGAGTGATTGAACTTTCCAAAAGGACCTTGGTCCAAAAGCCCTGGTCTCAAGGAACATTTGTAATCAATTATATCAATTTCTGACGAAAGATTTAGATGTGAGCTTTGACGGACGGACAGACATGACTATATGCCCCCCCCCCCCCCCCCCAATTTTTCGGGGAGCATAATAAAAATCAATTCAATATCTTAAAGTGTCAAGAATAAACGTCTGGAAAACTGGGTGTCACAGAGGGACAGACAAGGGTAAAACTATATGCCCCAACCACTTTGTAGTGGGGTCATAAAAACTCCTGGAATTGCGTATACTGAGCATTCATACCTGTTCATATATTTTGGGGGCCTCCAATACAGCATCATCAGCCTCTTCTCCTGTGGGTTCTGGAGCATCACGCAGAAAATCAACAAAATAGGGTTCTTCATGACACCTGTCAACTAGCATCTCATCAATGTGATCACGAATGACATTGTTCAAACACTTCTCAAACCAAGCTTTGTCCATTTCATTTGTAAATCTGAAATTGACAAAAATGTGAATCAAAGAATGAAAGAGTCTCTGACTAAAACTGGAGATTTGCAGTAAGTTCTGAGGCCTGCAGTGTACATTTACAAATATATGAATGAGATAAGTATTCAAATCTCTGACCTTTACCTCTCATATATGACCATACTTGAGGGTCAAAAGGCATCCTTGACAACAACAAAATGAAAGAAAAAGTGAGCAAGCTCACATAGCCCACATGAATGACAATGCTACACACAACGAATGGAAATACTTTGCATAAAACAAAGCAAATTCTTATGCCTCTTTGCTATACTTCATTATTTCATGTATTACTAGATGGAACTACTTAAGTCATATGTAATATTGTTTAGACAAGTATATTATGTAAAATATTAAAACAGACATATTTTAATTACATGTAGCTTGAAAACCGGTTTGATGCAAGTTGCACCAAATAGTATATTTTGGCCAAACTTCAATATTCAAAAAGAGCATAACATCAGAAATTTTTTTTTTTAAAAAGAATTTCCTGTGAATATTTATATCTATACGATATGTCCATATTAAACATACATATGTATATCTATACGATATGTCCATATTAAACATACATATGCTCCAATTTTTCAGGTTAGATTTTTAATAAAGATATAAATAATTAAAACATTTCACCAACACATCACGAGAGTGCAAGATAAATTCATTGTTGCAATGCTCAAACATTCTGTTTAGCGGTATAGTGCCAGCTGGGCCCAGCTAAAATTCGCAATTTTCCAAATTCTCGTGAGAATCTGCTGTAATTTAGCCTTAAGGTGTTGGGTCTCCAGTTTTGTTTTTGTTTGTAAAGATATAATACAACAGTATTCTGTGAATAAAATGAAGCAAGAAATGTTTCAGAAACAGACCTCCACCTCACCCCAATATTTTTTTACATATCTGCATGTAAAATTTGAATCCCCTGTTGTAGCTCCACCCTACCCCTAGGGCCATGATTTGAACAAACATTAATCTACTCTATGTCAGGAAGCTTTCATTTAAATTTCAACTTTTCTGGCCCAGTGGTTCTTGAGAAGATTTCCCTATATATTCACATGTAAAACATTGATGCCCTTTTTTGACCCCACTCTACCCCCCGGGGGTCACAATTTGAACAAACTTGAATGTACTCTGTCAGGAAGCTTTCATGTACATCTCTACTTTTCAAGCCCAGTGGTTCTCGAGAAGTCTTTTAAATGATCCCACCCTATTTTTGCTTTTGATTATCTCCCCTTTGAAAGGAGCTGGTACCTTCATTCAACACAACTTGAATCCCCTTCACCCAAAGATGATTTGTACCAAGTTTGATTGAAATTGACTCGTTGGTTTAGGAGAAGATGAAAATGTGAAAAGTTAACGACGACAACAATAACAGAAACTGGACAAATTTTGATCAGAAAGCTCACTCGAGCCTTTGGCTTAGGCGAGCTAAAATGATCAGCACTTTGGAATAGGGCAAACCACTGCACTATGCTATGCTGCTTTGATTGAACACTACCAAGTAGTCAACTTTCGATAAACTGCTACCTTTTGTTCTTTGTGGCGATAATTTGAAAGTTTAACCTGTATATAACAAATCTGATAAATAGAATAATCTGGAAAATCAATGTGGTAAACTAAACCTGTCAGAAATGACTCTAGCACACTCATGCTTAAAGAGTCCTAACAACATCAACTGGTCTTCACATTCTTCTCCTTTAATTTTCAGCATTCCTTCCCATATACGGGATAGATCTCTGAGGTTGAAAATGTAATGGAATTTAGCTGGTGTAGGCAACATTTTCACCTGTAAAACAAAAGCAGGGACACTTTAAATCAAACGCATTTGAGCCCCTTCCCAGTTCTTCATGCATTTCTGAAATCAATTGTGTCTATATATTAAAATATACATGCATACTGTGATACATGTAGCTGCATAATTTTACCTGTTTGGAAATTCATACGAGACACACATTCTAATAGATCAGATTTCTAAACAAGACCAATGCTCACACTGCAATATTGCCTGTTCAATATATTTTGAAATGCAACAGTAATCAAAGAAGAAAGAACATCCAAAACTATTCATTGGTCAACTTCATTTAAAAATCTAGATCACAAAGACTTTGATTTTGATATTTTTATAAAAATCCCCTTTTTTTCCTTCAGTAAAACTGGTGTCACTTGACCTTGATCCTAGTTCATAGATCCTAACATCCTCTCATCATTTTTGATGACCCTATGTCTCTATTAGTCCCAGTTCTAAAGTTATACAAGTTTTTATAATTAAAGTCTTAGGTCAAGATCACTGGAGATACTAGTTTGCAGGTCACTACATCCTTTTATCATTTCCGAAGATTCCATGTCTCTATCAGTCCCAGTTCTAAAGTTATACCAGATTATGTTTAAGGTCAAGGTCACTGGAGTCACTTGACCTTGATACCAATTTGTAGATCCCAAAATCCTTTTCCCCCTGAAGATCCCATCTCTTTACTAGACCTAGTTCTTAAGTAATACTAAGGTCAAAGGTCATTGGAGTCACTTGACCTTCATATGAGTTTGTAGATCTTGTCATACTCTTATCATTTATGAAGATCCAATGTCTCTATGAATTCCAGTTCTGAAATCATATGAGCTTGTATGTCCATGGTCAGAAGTCAAGGTTACTGGAGTCATTTGACCTTGATACTAATTTGTACATATCATCACCCTTTCATCATTTCTGAAGATCCCATATCTCTATCAGACCTGGTTCTTAATTAAGAAATACCAATTTTATGTTCTAAGTTCAGAGGTCAAGGTCATTGGAGTAACTTGACCTTGATATTAATTTGTAGATTTCACCATCCTTCATTATTTTTAAAGTTCTAAGTTCAGAGGTCAAGGTCACTGGAGTCACTTGACATTGATGCTAATTTATAGGCCCTGTCATCTTCTAATCATTTCTTAAGGTCCCATGCCTCTATCAATTCCAGTTCTAAAGTTAAATGAGTTGATATGTTCAAGGTCAGAGGTTAAGGGAGTCATTTGTCATACTCTTATCATTTATGAAGATCCAATGTCTCTATGAATTCCAGTTCTGAAATCATATAAGCTTGTATGTCCAAGGTCAGAAGTCAAGGTTACTGGAGTCATTTGACCTTGATACTAATTTGTACATATCATCACCCTTTCATCATTTCTGAAGATCCCATATCTCTATCAGACCTGGTTCTTAATTAAGAAATACCAATTTTATGTTCTAAGTTCAGAGGTCAAGGTCACTGGAGTCACTTGACCTTGATGCTAATTTATAGGCCCTGTCATCTTCTAATAATTTCTTAAGGTCCCATGCCTCTATCAATTCCAGTTCTAAAGTTAAATGAGTTGATATGTTCAAGGTCAGAGGTTAAGGGAGTCATTTAACCTTGATATTGATTTGTAGATCCTATCATCTTTTCTGAAGACTCCATGTCTCTATCAGACCTGGTACTTCCGTAATACCAATTTTATGTTCTAAGGTCAGAAGTTAAGGTCACTGGGGTCACTTTACCTGATACTAGTTTGTAAGTCCTATCATCCTCTTGCCATTTCTTAAAATCTCATGTCACTATTAGTCCCGGTTTCAAAATTGCCAATTTTTATGTTATGGTCAGAGGTCAAGGTCACTTGACCTTGATACTAATTTGTAGGCCCACTCATTCTCTTTCCAAAGACCCCAGGACTCTATAATATTTGTCAAGTTATATCTGTTGAATTTTGGAGTTAATTTTTTGCCCATAGAGTTTTATGTTAAACCCCACCCCCATTTGATCCCCCAAAAATGTACCCCAACTCCCTTCAATCTGAAAACAGAAACATTTCTGCACATCTAGATACACTGGCCTTTGACATCCTTAAATATCTATTACTTTTATTGACTGGTTATGGAGATTGGTGTACGTCTTACAGTTTTAGGCACGTGAAAGAAAAAAGAAGTGGAAGATGAATAAGAACAATAAAAATCAAGCAAAAACAAGTCTCCAAACTTGCTTTGGGAGACTTAACTGACAATCCTGCAAAATTTGAACAAAATCCGTTTAGGGGTTTCTGAAGAGTTGTGTCCACAGAGTGTTCCTATAGTGTAGAATGTACAAATTCAACAAAATTCTATAACTCCTGTAAAATTTGTCAAATCAAAATGGCAACGCAATATAATCAACTACATATGATGACCAACAATCTTACAAAATTTGAACAAAATCCATTGAGCAGTTTTGGAGGAGTTGCATCCATAAAGTCAAGTGGGACGGATGGACAGACCATTTAAGCAGGGGGTTAAGTACACATTTTTCCACATCCAACATTACATGTGGGGGGGGGGGGGGGGAATGTACGATAACTAAATATATGTTATATGAAATATCTATAACTATACGAGAGGAGGAAATTTACACTTTTATCACACGACCGCGAAATTAGTGTAAATTAAAACCACTTCTACAGACTACTTACTTTATCCTTCCCAAAGAGATTAAAATTAACAACTGCTTGATAGTCCAAGGCGACTAAATACTGGTACACTTTATACAGTACAGAACTGTTTGGGGACCAGAACCATGAAGTGTGTGACATACCTATTTCAGGCATAGGTCATGAAATATACTCACTCCACAGAGTGGGCAGGGGAAAATACAGTTCTAGTTAAAAGGTCATAGGTCTCACTAGATTTTTCTCAGTCAAAAGATGAATCATGTAAGCATACCATTTCCATCATACTTGCTTGGAAGGTGGTCAGAGGAAAATGCCTATGTACATATATGTGAGGGACAACAGTCAGTAGTGAAGGGATGCACAGTTTTTGAAGTGTCAGAAGCTAATACGATTTACATAAAGTTTGAAATAAACAATAATAACCTTTGTCATTTGCCATAGAATTCTTGTAGCTGGTACAATCTTCTTCACAATCTCACATATCTCTGGATTGAAACGACTTGGGCAAAAGTATCCACAACCAATTATTCCTGCAAAATATCTAGATTTAATTCAAAAGAAAACTGCTGGGCACCTAATTATCCCAAATAAAGAAACTTGTGAAAGTAAATATAAGATAAGTATTAAGTCATAAAGTTGTGGCCAAAATAGAGGGCCCAAATTCAGTACTAAACCTACCAAAGATTTTGTCAATGGAATTATTAGATGGCAAAGTACAGTTAAATATGGAGAATTGTCGTTTCAGTCTTTGAGGAATATCATTTCTCCCCCCTCCAGGATGTATCATAGCTGCTACAAATTGCATATCTACTATTGATATGAAATCTCCAGGCTTGTCAAGGCTGTACATGCCATGCATCTCCATCATTTGTCGGGTGATTTCATTTGTGATCTATAATCAAATGACAAAGTATGTGTTAATATCATAAAACATGAAATTTTCAAGGGCCTAGTTCAGATAACTTCATTGAAATTTTGGGCTGTTTCATGCAGCATTGCATGACATACCTATTATCAAATATTTTGAGCTATGATGCATGCACAGACTTGTACAAGTACTCAAATTGTGGTTGTGGAAACACAATACCAACATAATTTAAAATAAATTGAAGTAGTTTTGCATAATTATTTATTTTCAATATGAAAATGATATAAAATTGTGTAATTAGAAAGTACAGGTTACGCTTGAAACAAGAGGCCCACAGGCCTTATCGCTCACCTGAATACTAGTGAAAAAGTATCACTACTTCCGAGGGCTATGAAATCTAGAAAAAAAAATTCCTGTTCTAGATATCTAAGGGCTATTCCAGAAATAAATACATGGGGGGGGGGGGGGGGGGGGGGGGGGGTCGGGAGACACCTTTTGTATATACCAAGCACCCATAAAAAAAAATAAAAAATTACCCCATGACCCATCAAATTAATAAACTCATTTTACAATGACCCATCTAATAAAAAAAAAAAAAACTAACCAGACCCACCACAAAAATATTTTTAAAAATGAAAACGGTACAAATCTCGCGAGGTTTTCGGGACAAACATTCTAGTCAATGACGCGGTAATGCCTGTGCGACATTGTATCACAGTAGTTCTGAAGAAACGATGTCACATCAACAATGAAAGGCATCTATGGCGGGAATGTTGGAAAGATTGGGAGTCCAAACGATGCTATTATCATGAAATGGGTATGGATATGTTTTTCCACGAATCGTTCGTCTTCTAATGGAGCCCGCGCCCGGAGGCCTCTATATCACCATCACACCGACTGATAAATATAACGCATCGGTACCCTCGTATAAATCAACTAAGGTTTGCCTATTTTTATTAGAAAACGGAATACCTATTGGTTTCAAAATATTCCCAAAATCGATGCACTGTAAACTGTAATAATCTACAGAACAGAGTTCGCCGCCATCACGTCCAAAGGGACCCTATTAAACGCGCCTCTAATTTGAAGAGTGCCGTAATGGAAAGTTATGCGCTGCAAAGAGCGACAACTCGAATAGTTCTATGTTACTTTCGATTTCGAAAGCACGTTTTCAATTTTCCCTCCGACGTTTTGTAACCAACACGACAAGAGCGACAATAAAAATATTCTGAAAACTCAACACCCACGTAGCACAAAATAAAACAATAGAAACTACCCACTACCCATAATAAATATTTCATTAACAATCCCACCACGGACCAATTAAAATCTGAAAAAATACGACCACCCACACAAAAAAATATCATTTGCCGCCCGACCCCCCCATTTGATCATTTCTGGAACAGCCCTAAGCGAAATTCTAATGTTCAGCAACAGTATAAAACAAGATGTAACGTGTTCTTAAAACTTCACTGCCCTCAAAAGTGCATACACTTAAGTCATAGGTGTATTAATATTAAAACATCAAAAGATATGACTAATTTGGACTCATCCGAAAGTCCTAACCCTGGTGATCACGAGTTTTACAACCATTTCGTTTAATTTCACCTTTATGAAACGACTGTACATTTTTCGATTACAACGCGATTCCTACTTTCGATTGCCAAATCTGGGCAGACGTCTGTATAGAAATAGAAGGAAATTAATAATTGAATTGTTTATTAAGAGACATCAGACAAAAAGACGTTAATTGATGGCAGTAGCTCACCCCTCCATTGGCCAGATAAGCTAGTATTTAAGTTGCTAAACACACAAATTCCTTAAGAACCATCTGTATCTAAGACAAACTGACCTGATCACCCCACTCGTTGATAATGGGCATGTTCACATCATCAATGAAAACTGTCATTCTCCTGCCTCCTGGAGGTCCGTATGTACTCCCCATTCTCTTGTCAACGTAGCTCTCTATTGTCCTCTGAAAAATTTGTTCATCCTATTCAAACTATTCAGTAATGACGCAATGCTTGCTGTGTAATCATTATAATTGGTGCGAGCTTTATTTCTGTGGATTTTGTGGGCAACATCCCTAGGAATTTAATTCTCAATGAAATACACAATTTATATAATGTTTCAATGTAGAAAATCAAATCCAAATGACTCGACAAGTGGTCATGTGCATGTTGATAAGCTTTAGAGAAGTAAAGCAGTCTTCAGTTATCCTTTGAACTTCCAGCTTGGGGGCGGGGGCATTAAAAGTCATGTGACATTGATCTTGACAATCTATTGTTGAAAAAAGTTTGAATTACCTTTCTTTTTTAAACTAAAATCGAATATATATACATGTCCAAGTCGGACAAGTCATCAAACACACTTGCTCACTATTCAAAACAAGTCTCAGGCATACAGTAATTTCATAAACAGTTTATTATCAATCATTACCTGGAACATGGATGGTGTTGAAGCAGATGAAAAGTTGAAACTTTTACTCAGATGATTGTCAGGGTCATATTGTGCCATGTAGCCTTTAATCATCACAGTCTTTGCTGTTCCTTGCTCTCCAATTAGTAGTACAGCCTGGAAAATTACATGCAATGAAAAAAAAATCAACGCTTTATTTGGTTTAAATGTACTGATGTCATCACCAAACAAAACTTGTAATGTGCAAATCAACTGTCATCCAAAGAAACTTACAGGTCAGCTCTAATTCTGCTATATCTACCATAAAATCAGAAGTGCTTTATTCTTAATGACCGATATATCTAATCAAAGCTGAAGAACATTGCATGTTAGAATAAAGTTTTTTATTATTTTTTTTTGGCTGCAATTCCCATGTCTGTCATTAACAGTATGCAATGGAGCCTCATTTATCCAGACGTTTAGGATCCCAACCAAATCATCCAGACTTATAAATGAAATGTATGGATATCTAATTTTTGCTATATACACTGAGTGGCCAAAAGTATTGCAACAAACATGGCTGACGTCATCACAATTTTACTCGCTTCAAATTTTATTTTTATTGCTGACGCGTAACAAAGTAAGCTTGGGTCGTGATGTCAGGTATGCGAATTAACTAGGGTACGAATTATATGGGGAACCGTTTGTAATTCAAAGTAGCAGACGATTTCCGGTAAGGTATCGAATGAAAACAATGTCGAAGAATGAGAGAGAATTGTCAAAGTACCTAAAGGAAAGGATTGTAATTCTAAATTCAAAGGGATTTAATGACAACAAAATTAGTGAATCATTGGGAATCCATCGAAGCACTGTTGGACGAGTTTTGAAAACATTCCGTCAAAAAGAAAGTGTTAAAAACGATCCCCGGAGAGGAAGGCCCCGAGTGATAGATGGGAGGGGTGATCGGAAACTTTATCGCTTTCTGAAAACTAACAGAAGACAATTTCTTCAAGACATTACATCAACTTTTAAAAGGAATGAAGGTACAAATGTGTCCATGAGAACTGTTCGTCGTAAGTTACACCAGGAAGGATACAGGAGGGGCAAAATTCAGAAAACGCTTACAATCGCTAAAGTCAACAAACAACGCCGAATTTTGTGGTGCCGAGGAAAAGACATTGGAAACCTGAACAGTGGTAGAAAGTTATTTTCTCAGACGAAACACAGGTAGTCATTGGACAAAATAACTCTGTAAGTTTGTGGAGAAAATCGTCCGAGAAGAGGAAACCTTACCGTCTGAACCAACGCAAAACGCCTGTGAGAGTAAGCTGTATGTTTTAGGGGTGTATTACCTATTATGGTATTGGTGTTCGTGTACCTGTTGATAGAAATCTAAACTCAGCAAGGTATATTGAATTGCTGGATAATCACTTATGGCCCGTTGTTAGCAAAATTTTTGGAAATCAGCAATTTATTTTCCAAGACGATAATTCCACCCCCACTCCTCTAGACAGACCAATACTTGGAAACAAGAAAACGGTATTCCAAAATTCAACTGACCATATATGTCATTGAAAATGTCTGGCGTTGTATCAAAATCAAACTGTCCCGTGAGTTTGATGATATTTAAAACCGGGATGACCTAATGGCTGCAGTGACAAAAATTTGGAATGACCTCTCTCAAACATATATCTGTAGCTTCCATGCTTCAATATCTTCAAGACCACGACAAGTTATTATTCAGAAAGACTTTGCAACAAATTACTAGAAAAAAAATGGTAAATAAATAATGTTTATTTCATTGAAAGTTGTTTTTTTCCATGCAGCTGTTATTTACATTGTGATGACGTCAGCCATGTTTGTTGCAATACTTTTGGCCACTCAGTGTACATCGTCTATGACCTTCTATTCCAACGGCAATAAAGAAGAATGCTGCACTTACATGTTTTTCCTTTGTATTACATACTATGATGTACATTAGCATTAATTACCACATAACACATGTTTGATTAAAAATTACTAAAATTCGAAAATTAAGCATTATTCTTAAATAACATACATTGCACAATAAAATGACCCTACTAAAATTTGAACTTATATTTACATGTATACTGTATGAATGTACTATCAGTTATTGATATTGTGTAATTCAAATGTATTATGCAATAGTGCTTAGTGTTTAAATTCAGTAATATTTATCTTATCAAAATAATGAATGCAACTTGTGAACATTCCTTTAGTTACTGCTATATACATGGTAGCAAGTGAAAAATGACTTATATTGGTTGCAACAATGTTTATTTGGCCATCATGGTAATTGTACAAGCTAATTTTTAATGACTGAACCCCCAACCCCCCAACCAATTGATAAGCTATCAAATCTGATACTGTTTTTAATTAATTTACCCAAGCGAGCTGTTTGAGGTCCCCTCTTAAGAAGGTATGCTACACCAGAGAAATTTGATATGGCTGAAAAGTGGAGTATATGTAAAAAGAATATTTTGAGATTAAGAACTTTCAAATTTACTTTATTTAGTCAAAAAATGCAGTTTTAATAGAAAGCAATCTGAAAACAATTTAAAAACCCTGCTGGACTCGAACCCAAGATCTCCAGTTCAATAGTGCTAACCTACTCGGAGCTATTTAGATAGCCGACAAATTTTGAAATGAATAGGGAAATATTGCTGATATTTATATTTTCATCCATGTTTTATCATTAAGGAAGTCAGCCATTATGCCGATGTAGAATACCTCCTTAAGTTCACACGCAAAAACTAACATGAGCTGAACTCATACAAATCATCCCAAACGAGATCACATTACCATATGTATAGATATGATGCATATGTTTGGATTGAATGTACATGTAACATTTAAACATCCATTACGAAACTCCAGAGTCAGATCTATGAATAGAATAAATTTAACCTACAGTAGCAATATGGAAAATTAACAGAAATTCAATTTAACATATCTTGCACACACATAATGATAATACCCTATACTTAATTTCACAGCAAGTCATTGATCTAAGGTAATCTTTTAAAAAAGAAGTAAAATAAAAATTTGATCCATTTTGATTTATATCATTAAAAATTGTTCTTTCTCCTTTTGGTATGCATAAATTGAATACCTAATAAATGTAAAACGTTTACACACAATTTAAAGTCATATAGACAATGTACAAATTCTGACCAAAACAATTTCAGCTCCGATGATCTAACAATAGATAAAAATAACAATAATTCAAACAAAGATTTGAAGTACTTTGTTAAATAATGTATTAAAGTAGCTCAACCCTCCTGTGACTTTGCATTTTCATGGGTTTAAAGTAGAACAAGAGGCCCATGGGCCACATCGCTCACCTGAGTCACCTTGGTCCATATCAGAAGATTTTCCATATCTATTTGCATGTAAAACCGTAGTCCCTATTATGGCCCCAAACCTACCCCTGGAGGCCATGGTTTTTGCAAACTTGAATCTACACTATGTCAGAAAGCTTTCATGTAAATGTGAACTTCTTTGGCCCAATGGTTCTTGAAAAGAAGATTTTTAAAGATTTTCCCTATATATTTGTTTGTAAAACTTTGATCCCCTATTGTGGCCCCATCCTACCCCAGGGGGGCATGATTTTAACAAACCTGAATCTGCACTATATCAGAAAGCTTTCATATAAATCTCAGCTTTTCTGGCTTAGTGGTTCTGGGAAGAAGATTTTTAAAGATTTTTCCTATATATTTGTATGTAAAACTTTGACCCCCTATTGTGGCCCCATCCGACCCCCGGGGGCCATGATCTTAACAATTTATAATCTGCACTATATCAGGAAGCTTTCATATAAACCTCAGCTTTTCTGGCTCAGTGGTTCTTGAGAAGATTTTAAAAGATTTTTCCTATAAATTTGTATGTAAAACTTTGATGCCCCCCTTGAGGCTCCATCCAATCCCCGGGGTCCATGATTTTAACAAACTTGAATCTGCACTATATATAAAAAAAACAAACAAACAAACAACAACAAAAAAAAACTTTGACCCCGTATTGTGGCCCCATCCGATCCCCAGGGGCCATGATTTTAACAATTTAGAATCTGTACTATATCAGGAAGCTTTCATATAAATCTCAGCTTTTCTGGCTCAGTGGTTCTTGGGAAGAAGATTTTTCCTATATATTTGTATGTAAAACTTTGACCCCCTATTGTGGCCCCATCCGACCCCCGGGGGCCATGATTTTAACAATTTAGAATCTGTACTATATCAGGAAGCTTTCATATAAATCTCAGCTTTTCTAGCATAGTGGTTCTTGAGAAGAAGATTTTTAAAGATTTTCCCTATATATTTGTATGTAAAACTTTGAGCCCCTATTGTGGCCCCATCCGACCCCCAGGGGCCATGATTTTAACAATTTAGAATCTGAATTATATAAGGAAGCTTTCATATAAATCTCAGCTTTTCTGGCTCAGTGGTTCTTGAGAAGAAGATTTTTTAATGACCCTACCCTATTTTTACCTTTTCTTGATTATCTCCCCTTGGAAGGTGGCCTGGCCCTTTATTTTAACAATTTAGAATTCCCTTTACCTAAGGATGTTTTGTGCCAACTTTGGTTGAAATTGGCCCAGTGGTTGTTGAGAAGAAGTTGAAAATGTGAAAAGTTTACAGACGGACGGACGCCGGAATACGGGTGATCAGAAAAGCTCACTTGAGCTTTCAGCTCAGGTGAGCTAAAAACTATATCAATTTCCTTTTAATATAGTTTAATTTAATCAACAACTGAAGAAAATCTTTTTAATGATGTCAGACATACATAAACAAAAGTACATATCAACCTCTGAAAATCGCACATTTTCATTAAAGCAGCATAATAGAAAACACATATAAACTGGTTAAAATGATTTTAAAACAAGAGGCCCAAGGGCCACATCGCTCACGCGAGTTACCTTGGCTCATGTTTAAAGATTTTCCCTATATATTTGTATGCAAAACTTTAATCCTCCCTTGTGACCCCATCCAACCCCTGGGGGTCATCATTTTAACAAACTGAAATGTGAATTATGTCAGAAAGCTTTCATGTAAATCTCAGCTTTTCTGGCTCAGTGGTTCTTGAGAAGAAGATTTTTAAAGATTTATCCTATATATTAGTATGTAAAACTTTGATCCCCTATTGTGGCCCCATCCAACCCCCAGGGGCCATGATTTGGACAAACTTGAATCTGCATTATGTCAGGAAGCTTTCTTTTCTGGCTCAGCGGTTCTTGAGAAGAAGATTTTTAAAGATTTCCCTATATATTTGTATGTAAAACTTTGATCCCCTATTGTGGCCCCATCCAACCCCCAGGGGCCATGATTTGAATAAACTTAAATCTGCATTATGTCAGGAAGCTTTCATGTAAATCTCAGCTTTTCTGGCTCAGCGGTTCTTGAGAAGAAGATTTTTAAAGATTTATCCTATATATTAGTATGTAAAACTTTGATCCCCTATTGTGGCCCCATCCATCCCCCGGGGGTCATGATTTGAACAAATTTGAATCTGCACTATCAGGAAGCTTTCGTGTACATTTCAGCTTTTCTGACCCAGTGGTCCTTGAGAAGAAGATTTTCAAATGACCCCACCCTATTTTTGTGATTATCTCCCCTTTGAAAGGAACATGACCCTTCATTTGAACAAACTTAAAAGCCCTTCACCCAAGGATGCTTTGTGGCAAGTTTGGTTGAAATTGGCCGAACTGTTCTTGAGAAGTCGAAAATGTAAAAAGTTATGACGCCGACGAGACAACGGACAAATTAAAAACTGCTGCTTATAGTGTCAGTGTAGATAAGAACTAATGGTGGATATTATGGAAATAACTGAGTAATAGACATTATACACTATAGATAATATATAACACAGGTTTTATTGCCCTTGACAACATTTCTAAATATGAATTATTTTCAGAAAATATACACCTTTTCAGTTTGAAATCATTTACCAAATTTGTCACTATACCTTATAAATAACATTCCTACAAAAGATTTTGCAAAAACCTATGAAGTCATATGAGAATAGATCTACCTTAACCCTTACTACGCTATTCGCGGCTTAAGCCGCACTGACTTTTTTGTCCATTGCTGCTGATCGTGGCATATGTCGTTTTTGTATAGACGTAAATAATGCATTGCACTGCAATCGCTAGATGTTCGGAACAACTCCGCAATTATCCTTAACCTATAGATATATGAATCAGGTCGGTCTTGCGCTTGAAATAATGAAAACTTTTACATAAATGTTAAACAGAAAAATAACTTAGACGAAGTGACAAAAAAAGAATGACACACAATCCTGGCGGAAAGTGAAAATGAATCGGACATCGATGATGACTTAATGCAATTATTACAAGATTCCGGTGATGAGAGCGACTTTGAAGTCGTTAGAGAAATAGACTTTGATCAATCAGTGAAGGATATAAATGTTCGCGAAGATGAAGAGTTTGGTTGGACTCGTTATGATTCAATGCCGTCTTGTGCTCCATTTACGGGGACGCCAGGGCTAAACACACAGATTACAGAGAATCCTGAACCTATTGATTTTTTCAATATGCTATTTAAAAATGAGATGTGGGCTCTGATTGCTAACCAAACGAACTTGTATACATAAACATGATAAAAGCATACAAATCAGAAAAACAGCAGGAAAAAACAAACACGTTTTCTTGTAAAATTCATTTATTTTCTTCACCTGGTTTACCTGTATTTACCTGTTGCAAAGGTGTAAAATGACATTTTTTTTTTTTACCATTTCATATTCTGCAATTCACACTAACTATAAAAGGCATCACTAAAGGCAATATTTCTTCAATAAAACAATTTCAAACATATTTTGTCATATTTTTAAACTTTAACTGTGTTTTACCTGTAAACACAGGTGTAAGATTTTAAATTACAAAGTTTAAAAGTAGATATTTGGAAAGATGGTAATCTGTAGAACAAGTTTTTCTGTATCTTGAAAAATGAAAAAGTTATTACAGTTTAAAAATGATTCATCAATTTTGTCTTCTGAAACAACAAGAATGCAGCAGCAGCAGCCAGTATAGTAATTATATAAGTAGCGTAGTAAGGGTTAAGATGACGAACTACCTCAACACAGTTAATCTGATATTTCTATCTGTTATGAATACGTACTTTGTTCTGTTTTGCAATAACATCTAACAAGAAACTTGTTCGCACGTTGTCTACGTTTGGTACTAAAATGGATGAAAATTCTGGAACAGAATCTGAGGGGTAAAGGTATTCTTCCACTCGTGTAGACCAGTGCTCCCATTCTCCTGTGAGTGCAGAAAATAATATTGTTTCAAGGTATTTATTTTGTCAATTAACAGTCAGTACAATATTTTCAAGAACTTCATGTGTTAATTTCAGATGTATACAATACCATGTTCATCAACAACATATTCAAAGATGGTCTCTCCTTCTTTAACAGGAGGCAATGTCAGTGCACTCTGGTGGTTTGTGAGAAATTCTTCCATTTTGGCCCGATCATCTAATTCCAGTAATGCACCCAAACTCCACATCAGAGAAAATATAAAAAGATTTTCAAGGTGGAAGGCAGGTAAAGTGCCTTTGTCATCCTTTTTGGGGATCAAGCCCTCCAGTAAATTGCAAGCCTTGAAATACAAATAATCATTTCACATTCAAATAAAATGCTTTTGGATTCCAGACCCAACATTTTCTTTTAATACTGAAGAAAATGTATGCTAGCTACATATTTCACTTCGCCTTTCAAAACAACTTACAATACCAAACTACAATGGCTACTATATAAAACAAATGTGTTTGTAAACTTTGTGATTAATGAACAAATACAACCAAATCAAACATTCTCAAGTATTGCATAGCAGTACATGTCCCATACCGATCTCTAGTCAATTTGTATCTGCAATATTGTAAGTGAATAATATTTCATCAGTAGTTTATGCATAATAAAAAAAATTCAATCAATCAATAAATAATAATAAACAAGTGGCCCATGGGTCACATTGTTCACCTGAATCACGTTGGCCCTGCCATTGTTCAACTGTTGTGATTTTTAACAGATTTTTTTTGTGAATATTTCTTCCCATAAAAAATTTTGACCCAATATTGTGGCCCCAACCTAGCTCTGAAGGATCACAACATGACTGAAAATGAATTCACATAACACAGAGATGCCTCAACATCAACATCGCTGACATGATCTTGCTGTTCTGGATAATACCAAGGTTATAGATCATGGTATGATATGAGAGACCTTGTCATCAGAAATTTATACAAGAATATGAAAACTCTATCTTAAATAGTTTTGGAGATATCAAATAGGCAAGATTTTATCAAAAAGTAGGTTAAAATTCCAGGTCAAGGTCATAAGGTCAAGCTTCACAAAATAATAAATCTTGCCATAAAAAAAGTTTACTCAGGTGACCTAAAAATGTTGTATCCTGTTGACAATTGTGCGTTTTGTGAATATCACGCATCATGTTTTAAGGTGTATCATAAAATAGTTTACCAGCTAAATTTTGTTGCATTATGACAAGATTGCTTTTTGATTTGCGCAGACTAGAATGATGTTTTGTTATTCGATAACATGTGTCACATATTTGCTGTCTAAATTCTCTAAGTGGTGAGTAGCAAAGTTCAAACTGCAACTGGCATCTGAAAATCTTCAGAGTGTTGAATTGATTTTGTTTCTTTCTTATATGTATTTACAAATTATAAACGTCTGATCCTCAACAAAACACTTGTCAAGTTTGTTACTGGCTGTCTACAGAAATATATCAATCCTTAAAGTTACAGTAATGTTAGCTCTAAATCAGAAAAATTTATTTTGTTGTAAATATGTGCTATTATGATAGTTTTGTATGTAACTTTAACCAGTCATTGATAATTGTAATACTAAGTTTAAGTTTTATCACAATAAAGATTTTGGTTCTATTGAATATATAGCATTATATAGAAATGTAAAACTTTTGTACAGGTAGACAATAATGTAATTTTACTTTAATAAGAGCCTCTGCATACTTTTCTAACACAAATATTAATAACAAAAGTTTAATAAACCTTATTTTTTTCTGTCAATGAAATAGCAAATCATAATTTCGCATAAAAATATTTTGACACCAAAATGAGAGCTAGTATTGCTTTCAACAGTCAATAACAAACCTACATGTATTAAACAAGTAATAGTGTATTATATGTTAATCCATTCATATCCATTAATCCTATCGTATCATGTTTCATGACAAGAACAACATTCTAGTTACTGTACCTGCATAATTTGATTGCACTGCAAAGTCTCCATTTTTGGAATCAAGGTTGTATTGATATAGCTGTACAATTCATCGAAGGTCTTATCGAAGAGAGCCAACAGAAGCTCACTCTCTTGGGAATTTCTTGTCAACAGCCAACCCTTCATTGAAGAAAAAGAAATCATAAGCACATGGGGAGTATTATGCCCCCAACTCGAGTCAATAACAACTGAACTCCAAAGGCTCAAGTGAGCACTTTAGGGTCACCGAGTTTTTCTAATAAATCATTCTTCTGCATTGGTGTCCGTTTGGCATAATGCACGTTCCATATATATCCCAATCCTAGGACTTGAACTGTTAATCTTGCTACTTTTCCATGCTCTTTATAACAAAATCCTTTTATAGTCATGTAACAGGATGGGAAAAATTGCAGTAGATCAGACCAGGATTTGAACATGGGCCCCTGAATCTTTAGTCAGGTGCGCTACTAACTGGCCTACCTCATCGCCATTGATGAAACCCCGAGTGCCACAATATTTGTCATAGAACAAAATTCATTCAGGCATGCACTGGAAATACTGTAAAACACTGCTCTTTACTAATCATTATAACTGTTAAGCAAATCTATACAACGCATTTAGCCTGTTATTTGTCATCTTCGCTAGCCAAGGGTTTACGATCCGCTCTCCTTCTCTACTAACCCTTGGCAGATTTAGTGTGATTTTCGTAGCTTTGAGTGGTGCCCTCTAGCGGATGGAGAAAACAACCCTGTTTGGATTACATCATGCTTATCCAATGAAGATGCGTGTTTCAGCTACTGTTTAAAAGTTGTTTAGAAATGGATGCACTCAGAGAGTAATGATGTGATATGCAAATCATTCAAAATATTAATAATAAATTTAACCATCTCTTAATTGCATACTTGAAAAAGAAATCAGTGAGAATATTATTTAGAAAATAAACATGTGGTGAACCCATGAAATATATGAAGTCGTTGAGTCTACGTCTAAAACTAACTCCACGCATGCAAGGTGAATTCCAAATTGAGGAAAATAGCTCTCACGCAACTGTCTAAATCTGGGATAGATAGAACATAAAACAACGAATTACAAGAGATGTTTGATATTAAACTTATGGTACAGTACTGTAGTAAATAAAATGCTCTTCTTTACGCAGATACGAGTCTAAACTGCGCACATGGCATCATTGGTTTGAATATGTATTTGGTACACAGTCGAGTGACAGTTGTAGGTATTTAAATTCCTTCATTTTGCACGTGATCTAATGTAACACGTTCTCTGATTGAGCAATGGACTTCCCCTGTGTCCAATCATATGCTGAAAGTTGAGGCTATGAAAATCGCACTAAATCTGCCAAGGGTTTGTAGAGAAGTGGAGCGGATCGTAAACCCTTGGCTAGCGAAGATGGTAATTTGTTAGATTAGAATTAAAACTCTGTATTCTTTCCCTAGTATTTCATCGTTGTGCTTACCTGTAAGATTGGTCTCCAATCCAGTGCTGATGAACTCATGTACACCATACCATTTCTAGACACAGTAGCTGGGGATGCATTGTCGATGTTGTGGACCTCAAACACAACCTTACATGCAGGCGACATAGGGATACGATCTCCATTTGCCAGTGTGAGAGTCTTATTGTCATCAAGAACTGAATTCAAGTTTTCAATCCAAATTGCATCAACAGGGCCATCTAGTACAATCCATATGTTTTCTCCTGAAACATTTTTTTAGCCATTAGAGTTGGGAGTAAAATTCTCACTTGTCCACTTGTATCGGTGAACAATTTTTATTGTGGGTCACTGAAAACTGACAATTTATTTGCCCACTGAATATAACTTGTTGAAAAGAAGTAAGATTATAAAGAAATTTCATTATAAAGAATAAATTGAAAATTCCGTTAAAAATTGTCAAAACAAGAAATGCTTTTGAAACATATATGCCAAAATCATTAAGGGTCATTAACTCTTAGAGAGAAACCAATATAACAATTTTGATGTCTGTCAAACAAAGATTTTTCAAGATATTTTTCACTTCACATAGAAATGACAGAGTACATAATGGGGCAACAATAAGGTCCCTTAGTTTGAATACGGTATGTATTTAGTAATGAATGCTGTGAGCATACAGCAATAGGTCTATCACCCAACTGATAGGTGTAAACTAATATGCCCCCCTTTTTAAATGACCTCACCCTATTTTTGCATTTTGGGGATTATCTTCCCTTTAAAGGGGGCATGGCACTTCATTTGAACAAACTTGAATCCCCGTCATCCAAGGATGATTTGTACCAAGTTTGATCAAAATTGGCACTGCAGTTCTGGAGAAGAAGATGAAAATATGAAAAGTTTATGGACAGACAGACAGAGATTGCTATAGGTCAACCACCTTAATATGAGGCTCTCATAATGGACATGCATGAATCACAAGAGGTTGCATTAAGACTCACTGTAACCTAAAATGTTACGCTTTCCCCACAAAGTATAATTAACAAATTTCATTTGCATGGCTTTGGTAAAAGAATCCTTCTGTTAACCTTTCTTTGATTTGAGAGTTCTCCTCCAGAGTGTTGAGAAGATGCCATCTGTCCAGTCATTTGTGGATACATCAAGTCGACCAAACATCTGTGGAGCTGTTATAGCTTTTGGATTCATTTTCATTTCTTTGTGAGGAGCTCCACAGTCAGTCATGGCTTTCATCAGCACGTGGATGCAGCAGGTTTTTCCAGCACCACTTGGACCCAGTGTCATCATGCCATGCCGTACTCTCTGCGTTTCATACAGCTACAAGTAATTCAATTAAAGGCTTTAAATCAATAAACATGCTTGATTAGAAAAAATTCAACTAGGTATTTTCAAGGCAAGAGGCCCTAGGGACACAAAGCTGACATAGCTCTTTAAAAAATTTAAAACCTTAATGTGGCCCCACCCAGGATCCAGTTTGCTAATTATTAAAGGGACTGGTTCACGATTTTTGAACAAAATATTTTTTTTATTTTTGATGTTAGATATTAAAAGTATAACTAATTTAATGTTGACAACCATAATTTTGACCTGAATGCAAGAATAAAAGCTATATTTTAGCCTTAAATATGTGTTATGTAAACAAAGACTCGAGTCTTTTTATGTAAACAAACAATAAAGTGAAACATTAATATCGTAAAATAAAGCATTTTAAGTTTGCATAGTCGCACATTTTAACTTTTAGATGACACATTTTACCCGAAGAATGCTTGAAATGTGAAAGTTATGATAAACTTAGATCGATATCCATTTCTTTTGAAAATTTCGCAAACAATAACATACGGCAATCTTCGTTTACAAAACAAATAATGAACCCTCTAAAATGAGCTTCTGTGACAATGTATAACCTTAATTTTTATATCAAATCTTTTAAACATATTCGACAGTAGATTTTGATCATTAAAAGTGAACAATAAAATTTTGGGGAAAATCGTGAATCAGTCCCTTTAATAATTTTCATATAATTATTCCTGGCAGAATTTGCAATATCTATTCCTTAATATCACAGCAAACTAAATACTGGAGAGGGCTTATATAGGCAATGCCTGTTGCCAATCCATTTATGTTTTCTACATAATAAAATAATGTTTAAATAAAAAAAAAATCAAACTAAATACTGTACATACTTTTAGATCGTTTAAAGTTAAAAACAATATGGGCAATGGTTAGTCAAATTCTACCTGTGTTGTTTTCGAGAGGATATTCTTTCTGCTGTACATAATCTTTATAAAACATCAAAGAAAAATTGTAGTCCTACCCTGGCCTAAGACTATACGAAGATGCATGCATATTAATCTCGAGAAAAAGATTTTTCCTGTACAGAACTGTGGTCACACATTGGCTCCAGGGATCATGGTTATTGTATATTAATTTGTACCCTTTTGATTCTGGAGAAGATTTTTCCCATATCTATTTAAATGAAAAAACTTAAAATCCTATTCATGGTCCCTCTCATCCTGGGTGAAATGGATTGTACAAGTCAGTGCTTCTACACATAAGGTTGATGACTTCCATATCAATTTCATTGCTAGTTGTTTTAAAGCGGAGGATCTTAAAAATTTCCCCCAACATGTATTCTGATATAAAATTTTAAACCCTTTTTGTTGCCCACTTAAAAGTGGTTCTTGAAAACATTCCGTGTATCAAAATGCCTGCAAGCTCACTGATGCTAGTTTTTGCTGAATTAACCAATTAAACAAGAGGCCCATGGGCAACATCGCTCAACTGAGTCACATGGTACCTGCTATTGTTCAGATGTTGTGATTTAAAAGATTTTTTTTTTTCAATCTTTATTCCCATGAAAAATTTTGACCCCCATAATGTGGCCCCAACCTAACCCCAAAGGATCACAACATAACTGAAAATGAATTCACATAACACAGAGATGTCTCAATACCAATATGACTAACATGATCTTGCTGTCCTGGATAAGACCAATGTCACAAGGTCATTGATTCTGGTATGATATGAAGAACTTGCCATAAGAAATCTATTTCTCACATTATCACCAGTGTGAGATCGACTTTACCCATGTGAGACAGCCATGTGAGATTTTCTGTCTCACACTGCTGCGACGTCATTTGATTGTGACGTCATATATTTTCTATGATTTACGTTACACGGTGAAGATTTACGTTACGTGATTTTGCAGTGCTTCCTTTAAATTTTAATGTAGTATACTTTCTGGTGGACAACCTTGGGTTTTTTAGTTTACACTTACAGTGTAAACCATTTTCGGGTATGATCTTTCTGCCTATTTAATTCGTTTTTGCATTGAAGTTCAAATGAGGATTTTCATAATTTAAAATTTTCTCATGGCTCATAAATCTATGCACTAAAAACTGAAGGTAAAATGTGAGAAAAATAATCCTTCATTATTTACTTGTGTGGGATAGGGAAATCCCACCTCTGGAACAAGATTCGCCGTCTAGGACTCGTCCTAGACGGCGAATCTTGTCCCCTCGGTGAGATTTTCCTATCCCACACTCGTACTAATGAAGGATTCTATTGATCTTACACCCGGGGGATATGATTTGAACAAACCTGATTCTGAACAATGTCAGGAAGTTTTCATATGTTAACTTTTCTGCCCAGTGGTTCTTGAGAAGATTTTCCCTATATATATTCGCATGTAAAATTTTGATCCACTAGTGTGGCCCCATCCTACCCATGGCCCAGGGCCATGATTTGACTACGTAAATGTGAACTTTTCTGGTCAAGTGGTTCTTGAGAAGATTTTTAAAGGACCCCATCCTATTTTTAGCATTTTCGTGATTATTTCATCCTTGAAGGGGACATGGCCCTTCATTTGAATCCCCTTCACCCATGGATGATTTATACCAAGTTTGATTGAAATTGACCAAGTGGTTTTGGAGAAGAAGATTAAAATGTGAAAAGTTTATAGACAGATGACAGACAACAGATGATCAGAATAGCTCACTTTAGCTTTCAGCTCAGGTGAGCTAAAAACTGAAACATTCAGAGATGATAATTGTCATTAATTATAAATGACATTAAAGAAAATACAACTCAAATATTTGAAACACACCACCTTTTTATTTATATCTTTATTGATGTCAAACAATGAAAACAATGCACTCCAGAAAATTGGTATCAAATTTGGAAATGTAAATTGGAAATTTGGAAATGTAACGGATTTGGGTAAGTAAAGGCAAATAGCGTGGGTGGGGGTTGGACTTTATATATGTATGATATATCATGACTAGTTGTGTGGTGTTTAATACTTGAACCACTAGGCAATTACATGTGAATGATTTGAGATCCATTTCATCTATTTATTATTCATTCATAATGGTCATGTTCATTTAGTTTTATCTTTCCATATTTGTATATACACATATGTGGCCATTCACTTTGTACATATATTTAATATGAGCCATATAGAAGGGAAGACGTCTTCTAGAGCTTCATTAATTCATATTGTCCTGTTTTACATTTCAGGAATTGCTTTGTTGATTTGTATATATTTATGTATATATTTACTATATATTGTAATAAGCTGAGATGGAATTCTTTAGCCTTTACCGTAGTCCAATGTTTACATGGTCATGACCATCTATGAAGACGCCATTATTTGGACGAAGATGCTTCGTTGCTGTTGTTGCACGTGCGACCACTTTTGTCGTTATGGGAGTCGCTCCAACTCCTATCGTTTAAGAGACAGATCTCATCCTGGACAGATCCGAGACGGACGTGTTTTAGCTGTCGGTAAGATATCCCCTGTATAAATTACTCCCAATGCCAGGGAGATAAGCCAATCCATCGCGACTTGTTTGTAAATCGTCTTTAGTTTCATTTTCACTTTCGTTTTAACCATTTCCGTTTTGGGCTACAGAATTCCCCATCTTGTCTTAAAATAGCACATTGTTTTCATTGTAAATATCATTTCTATGCTACAGAAATCGTAATAATACTTGATCAAAACTGATACCGCCTTGTCTTATTTACTTGAAATTCACTCCCTACCAGAGTTTTATAACTCGATTCAATACCAGAATCGTATGCTACTCGCTACCAGAGTCTGAGATTTGTTTACCCTGACGACCACGTTACAGAAAAAAAAATTCAGTCCAACTTCTGAAAGGATCAATGTCAAATTCCGCCTATATAATTTTACGAAAAATGGTATCTGAGTTACACAAAGGTTGACCTATATGCCGGTATATACAGAAAATGTGTGTGTAACACAATAAGAAATGATTAATGATGCTTAAACTTTCTGCAATCCTAGCAATATCATGTAATGACAGCTATAATTCCTCTACCTGCACAAGTTTGAGATTCCATGGCGGATGATTAATCAACACAGCATCATCTACTTGCTTGGCAATAGCTACTTGCAACTCTGCATATGTTGCACTGTCTAGCACTATCCCTGGAAACAGATCTGCTATCAAGCTCATGAACAAAGGCTCATCTTCATCCACCTAGTATAATAAAATGTAGTACCATTATTAACTATTTCATTTGATAAGGAATCATTTTTTAAGGATCATATCTGCATATACAGTTAAAACTGCCGTAATTTCCCCACTGTTTCAAGCAACTCACTGTTGTATGGGACCATAACACCCACCCACCCCAGCATACCCTATCTATTGTACCTGCATTAAATGATCACCTGTCTGAGCACTATTTTTACAACCTTTTTGTGTAATTTCATGAAATTTTCATTCATTCAACGTTTGTATATTTTTCGAATACAACACGATTCCTACAGAGATGATTCTGCAAAAAGGTATAAAAACAAAAACAAAAAAACGGAAAGGAGGGGGGGTCTTCATGTTACAAGTTTGACGTCTTAATGTTAGAGGGTTCTCAAGTCAGGGCCTGGACAAAATCTTATTTGAAAAATAAAAAGAAAACTAACAAAAACAATGTTCCTCCTTAGAAGGGGAGACATGATACAATGTACAAATTAAAACTAAAATAACATTATTATCATTAATTAAAAATATCAATCATCAATTTCTTTGATTATTTGAGTTTATGAAAATTTCACACTCAATAGACCTTAGATATTTATAACAATTTACAGTATTGCATTCTGCATTGAACTAAGTGCAAAATATAGCAAATGTGGTCTTATGTTAAGACGATGATAACATTAACTCATTTTGTGTTGAACTCGACACAAAAGGCAATAAAGCAAAATGTATACATTGTACTTGTTACTCTTAAGTTATATTACATTTTGCAATGCTACAGTGCTCTTGTATTTTAAGATAATGATATTGTTGTTTCATTTAAAGAGAATATTAATTACATTTTACATTATTACATTCTGCATAATGAACTCGATGCAAAATGTAATACTTGAGTTTATTACATTTTGAACCATCATTACATTTTGCATTGATACGAAGTTACCAGTGAAGAATAAAATCAATCAAGCAAAAAATGTGGCCTGTAGAGTGTGTACAGGCTCGGAGTTACATATACCCACACTCACTTACACACAAACGATCTGTTACTATATTCCTCTTGCAATGAATTGTGATGGCATAACAAGCTGAGGATATATTTTTAACTTAATCACTGATGTACTGGCATAATAACAGTGGAAAATTAAGTTTATGGCAAATGACTAAAAATAAAACAAACCAATTTTGATAAATTCATGTCCCTCAAAACTCTCATCACAATTGTGTTTTCTGTATCATTTGGTCGAGCTCTCTTGTTTGCTCCTAAAGTTCTCAGTACAGACAAAATATTCCTCAAACCAAAATCATAGTGAACCTACAAAGTGAAAAGAACAAACACCAACTGTTAAAATTTCAGGAGTTCGCAAAACATAACTAATTTTCAAAATGATAGTGAAAGACGCACAAGAGGCCCACTGGCCAGATTGCTCACTTGATTCATTTGGCTAATAAAGGAATGAGACTTTTAAAAATTTCTCTATTGCACAAATTTAACATATGACGCTAAAAAGGAGACAACTTTTGACATTGCTTTGAAGTTAATTTTATATACCAAACATTTATGTCTATGTCATCACTTAGGGAATTTCTAGCACTTTCTCTCAATTGAAAATCTCCAATTGAATTAACCTTGTCAAAATGATGCATGTTACATTTTAATGATCAGTTTCATGAAAATTACTTCATTTTGCAACATGGATTTTCCTAACTGCAGATCTGTAGCTCTCTGGGAATATACAGAGACAGCCCAGAGAGTTACAGATCTACTTCTTATAAAATCCTTCAATTTACAGCACAGAATCAAAGTACAAAAAGTACTGAAAGCAAGCCTTGTGTACAAAACTATTGTTGTTATTATTCATTGTTTAAGGTCCCTCTTGAGAATTTTTCACTCATATGGAGACCAGTGTCAGCGAAGGGCTGCAAAATTTAGGCCTATGCTCAACATTTATGGCCATTGAGCAGGGAGGGATCTTTTTTGTGCCACATCTGCTATGACACGGGGCCTCGGTTCACAAGATTTTGTGACAGACAGACAGAAGTATAAAAAACATTATGTGTCCATCTGAAAGAGAAGAAACATAATAAATCAAGTAGTAAACAAAATTTGGAAAATTCCTAAGGTGGATTTTTTTAATTTGATGAACCTTTCAAAATCATACCATGATTACAAAAATCCCACCATCCATTTACTAGATATTAAATATGGTCGTTATACATTGAATACCTTAATGTTGATTCTAAAAACGTCAAAGGACTATTTATAGTAAGCTTGCTTGTAGGCCCCTTTCACAGCTGCAATCTATAAAAAGCTTTAGAATGTGTTAATAGAGAAAGGGTTAAGAAGAAAAATATTTGAAGTTTAAGATGAAACCAAGCAACAGACAATTTTTGATCAGAAAAGCTTAAATAAGCTTTCCGCTCAGGTGAGTTCCCGAAGCTTTGAGCACTTACTTGCTTTGACAATTGTTCTTCACACAATTTGTAAAGTGTGTAAAATTTCTGTGCCAAAAGAACATTCTCCAAAAATCCACAACTAGCCAGTTTGACTCTCATAATAATCTGACGGTCTGGGACCATCATCGCAACAGTACGGAACTGAACTTTCAAGTTTTCTGGCAGTTCTTGACGGCCTGCATACCCAGGATTCTGTAACAAGCATCACTGTAATGACTACATTTAAATATCAATGTTTGATAAAAAATAGTGTCATTAAAATATGGTTATCAGTTTGGGAGAAGTTGAAGACAGACATTGTGGAACAATTGTTAGAAAAACTAAAATATGTATGAAAATTTTAAAGGAATTTTTGGACAGTTGGAAAATTGCTGGACAGCCTGCATTTTTGCCAAATATACATGGAGAAAATAATTGTGCATATGCAACACAAATCAACACACTGATAAACATTCATATTTACATTTCAATTACTTTAATACGAAGGACTTGTTTGTATTACTACTTACTACCAACTATTGAAACGAGAGACTTTCCACTTTACCACAAGGCATGATATATTTTTGAAATATACTGCCAACTTTGGCCAATTCAAAAGTTGTTATGGATGTATCTTGGTATCCATTACAAAATGCTACGGTAAAAATTACTGGCCTACACACATGTTAAATTCTTACTGGACAATTTTAGAATCCCCATAACTTTCTTATATATGATACAAACATTATGGAAGTCATTTTATTGGTATATGATTAGAATGTCTGTTGAATGATATAATTCTTAAATGCATCATAATTTGGCACAAGAGGCATATGAACATCTCAATTAGCCCAAGTCACTCAAGATGACCTAAAAATAGTATTTACACTCTCACTTTTCAACCAGTTGAGCTAAAAGTATTTAAGATTCAATCTCAAAATTTCTGTTATTCAATACATTCTAAATTTCAATAGATAATATAGACAAGATGAACTTACCATTGTAAGGAAAATTCCAAATTCTGAATTCAGTTCAACAATATCACCATCCGTGAATATAAATTCCTTTTTTCTGTCCTTTTTGGCATTTAGGACAATATAGATTTGTTGAGCGGCTACTGACAACACAGGTAATTCAATTCTGTTGAATTCATCAAAGCATCCCCAGGATCCAGACTGGGCTAACCCTTGATATGTAAAATATTCCAGAATTAAATTTAGGGAGGGGGTGGGGGTACAGAAAGTTTAAATACCCCCTACCCACAATTTTCCTTTATCTTCAAACACCATCAATAACTGACAAATTTCAATTTCTTAACATACCAACCACCTATAAAAATTCAAGTGCAAGAAAGTCTGTTTTTTCACATCTAATGGAAAATAATGGCAAAATTATTACAGGCTGAATACGCATTTTCCATTTTAACAGTATTATTCAAATATCAGTCTTTGAGAAAGACACCACACCAGCTTGTCAGACATAATGCAATTGTAAAATATCTTGCTGAGGTACATGTACAATGTTTTCATCTCAAAACGGTACTAAAATAACCAATGTTTTGATAGAATACACGTACATGGTATTTTGTATAAAAACCAGATGGATGCGTAGTAACGACATGAATGCCCCTGCCTGCAGTAAAGTCAAATGTAGGAAATCCATGAAAGTATAGCATTGAATGTGGTATTCAGATTGTATGTTACACACATTAAGTACAATGATGAACCAACAACAATCCTTTATATGTTTTAACAGCCATAAAATATATTAATTTTTCTACGTTCAAGGAGCACAACTCCATCAAAATCAACGAACAGGAACAAAACTCGAACTCGATCTGAAACTCATCAATATATATACATCTGCATACAAAAAATCAGTTCAATATCTTGAAGCATTTAGAAAAAGTCAAGAAAACTGGTTGCAACAGCAGACCTGTGATTCTTCCGTCGGAAGACAAAATCTCCCGAATTTGAGCCCCCCTTCCTTTCCTTCCGTTAAAATGTAAAATCTTCCGTCATTTCAAATTTTCAACAACAAAAATTTTCTGAGCGCTATTTTTCAATATTGATAAGGAAAAACCCCGAGACAATCGAAAGTCGTCTTTTGAATTACGTATTTCCGATCGACCTCAAGCTTCGCGATATTTGTGTAACTGAAAGTGTTTCCGGTCAAAACAAACCTCACAATTTCGTGTTTAATTCCATTTATTTCATAAGTATTTGTTGTTTATTTCACCTCAGCATTTGAGATACAGGTATATTGACGGTATATTTACCCGTCAATTCTTTTTCAGTTTTTTTTTATCCCAGGATATTCATTAAAGTTTAATATATTTATACTTTGAATTTTCGATCAGTTGACTTGCATTTTCTGTTGTTACTTTGCAACTTGTTTTATAAAATCATTCCATCTGGTTTACCATAAGTGTGTTGCACTTACCGAAAGTGAACATTTGTTATTGTTTGGTACGCTAACTAAATTTCATTCCAGTTTTCTAGTTTCATATTACCCTTTTAATTCAAACTAGGAATAGAATAGCAAAATTTCCCCTGTGTTTCACTTGTTCATTCAGAACAACCCTCCTGTTTTTATTATAAATCAGTTCAGCTTATTCTACTTTGCTTGTAATTCTGAATTAAGCATTCTGGAAGACTTCGTAGCCATTGGTAATGTATTGATTATACAAATATTTTAGTGTGATAATTGTTATAACTTGTTATCTCTGTAATAAATATATAAATATAACAAGTTTTTTCATTTAATTGTGGTTTTTAAGGTATTGACTTAAGAATTATCAATGTTCTTAACACAAAAAAAGGATTTATCAATGTTCTCAACACAAAAAGGATCTGATGATTTTGAACTCAGACACTTGTAACACAAAAAAAAAAAAACTACTAGTAGCATGATTTCATTACCCAATGAACACACAAAAACGGTAAAAAAATGTCAATAAAAAATCTCCAGTTATCAGACCAAAACTCCAGCTGAAAATTTTCAAATCTCCAGTTGTGGCATGACAGTTCTGTCACAGGTATGCAACAGCAATTTTTCTAACTTAAAGGCACAACTCCATCAAATATCAACAAACTGGAACAAAATTTAAACTGTCACTCGTCAATTTACACCGGCATACAAAAAAATCGATTCAATATCTCTAGGCATTTAGAAAAAAAGTCTGGAAAACTGGTCACAACAGTAACTTTTCTAAGTTAAAGGGACACAACTCCATCAAAAATCAAGAAACAGGAACAAAATTCAAACTCGATCTGTAACTCATCAATACACATCTGCATACAAGAAGTCAGTTCAATATCTCAAGGCATTTAGAAAAAAAGGTCCGGAAAACTGGTAGTAACAGTAATTTTTCTAAGTTAAGGCACAATTCCATCAAAAATCAACCAACCAGAACAAACTCAAACCCAATCTGTAACTCATCAATATACATCTCCATACAAAAAGGAAATTCAATATCTCAAGGTATTTAAAAAAACAAGTCCGGAACTAAGTGTTGTGGAAGGACTGAAGGACAGATTGATGGACAAGGGTAAAACTATATGCCCAGGGACTTTCTTAGGGTCTGTAGAGAGCCAAAATTCAGTCCCATTCCCAATGCTGAAAAGCAGGCGATTTTCCCAAAATGATGCCTAAAAATTCCCAAATGATAGATGTCTTGATGAGAATATGCAATGAGGGCCATCGAACCTCAGTGCCACTCAGTTACAAAATTTTTTGACTGTTTCTTCTCTGCCAAAAACTGAAAGTTACAGCTTGTTTAAAACACATCGATATTGAAATATCAAATGGTTAATTTTTTGTTTGTTTTTCTTATTTCTTTGTATGAAACAAATTTCCCATTTTGAATCAAATATCGCTCTTTTCCCAAACTTGAAGGCCCTGGCCCCTGGGTTCAAGGAGTAAAAAAAATCCCTGATGCCCCAACCACTTTGTGGCAGGGGCATAAAAATTAATGATTACATTCCAAAACAAAAAAAATAAACAATTGCTATAGCCATGTCCCCTACCACTGCAAAAAAAATTTAAGCAGTTTCGGAGGAGTTGCATAAACAATGTGTTCCTATATTGTAGCATGTACAAATTCAACAAATTCCCACAACTCCTGTAAAATTTGTCAAATCAAAATGGCGGCACAATACAATCCTACAAAATTTGAACAAAATCTGTTGAACGGTTTCGAAGGAGTTGCATCCACAATGTGTTCCTATAGTGTAGCATGTACAAATTCAACAAAGTCCCATAACTCCTGTAAAAATTGGTCAAATCAAAATGGCGGTGCAATGTGATCAACTATACATATGGTGACTAACAATTCCACAAAATTTGAGCAAAATCCGTTTTGCTTTATATTCCACATCAAACCCATTTCCGAAAAATACAATACATAGGTCAGATTGTGTGTATATTTCATGCTTTTATCCTCCATATTACTGTCAGTACATATATCAAACAAATAGTGATCCCCCACTATATTGCCATCCCACCATATCACCAAAAAAGTCCCGTTTTCCTTGCTATGTAAAACCCCCGTTATAACGCCATCCCCCACATACCGCCAATCTATTTACAGGTACGATTTTGTCAATTTCCGTTATAATCACCCCCACTAATTATCGCTGATCAAAGGCAGGAAAATTTCAGTGAGCTGGCTTAAGCAATTATCCGCCATTAGTCCTCAAGGTATCAAAGTTTGGAGCAGATAACAAGTTACGTAAATTATAATCAACTGAGTTCATATATGCAGTATTGTTTTTTAAATCTGAGTATGGCGGACACATCCAAGTCTAAACGTGTTGGACATAAAACAAAAACTGGAAATCATTAAATACCCCTACCATTACGAGTCATTTATGACCACTGGACGCCAGGATTATCCAGGCATTCAAAGCACAATGTAGTAGACAAGAGGCCCATGGGCCTAGAATTGCTCTTCTGATACATTGTAGAACAGGCAAAAATTCTCACTAACCAAAATTCATCAATTAACAAAGTTTGATGATGATAAGTCAAATAGTACCCGAAAATTTAAATGTAACTGTTCAAAAGTAGGTCATGGTGACCTACTTTTGGTCAACACACTGAAGACTCAAGATGCATCAACTGACAAGTCAAATAGCATTCAAATATAGCCATCAAATTCCAAAAGAAGGCCACAGTGACCTACTTTTTGGTCGACACACTCCAAAGACTCAAAATGCATCAACTGACAAAGTTTGATAATTGAAGTCAAATAGTATCTGAAATATTCAGATATAAATGTCAAATTCCAAAAGTAAGTCACAGTGACCTACTTTTTGGTCGACACATTCCGAAGACTCAAGACCCATCAACTGACAAAGTTTGATGATTGTAATTCAAATAGTATCTGAAATATTCAAATATAGCCGTCAAAATCCAAAAATAAGTCATGTAACATACTTTTTAGTCAACACACTCTGAAGACTCAATATGCATCAACTGACAAAGTTTGATAATTATAAGTCAAACAGTATCTGAAATATTAAAATATAGCCGTCAAATTCCAAAAGTAGGTCACGGTGACCTACTTTTTGGTCAGCTAACTATGAAGTCTCAAGATGCATCAACTGACAAAGTTTGATGATCCTAGCTTTCATAGTGTCCAATATATGCATCTAAAATTGAAAATGTGAAATTTGAATGTCTGCAAAATTCAAAAAGTAGGTCAGTGTGACCTACTTTTTTTTATAAATATGTTTTGAGGCCTCTAGACGCATCAACTTAAAAAGGTTTGATGATTCTAAACCTCTTGGTATCTGAAATAACAACCTAAAATGTATTCATAAATGATTACCCATAAAATTCAGAAAGTAGGTCATGGTGACATACTTTTCAAATGACGCAGTTCAAGGTCCCATGATCCATCAACTGACAACTTTTGATAATCATAGGCTCAAAAGTGTCCAAGATATGCATCAAAATCCTTTTAATAATAATTACCTGCGAAATTCAAAAAGTAGGTCACCATGACCTACTTTTGAGACAACATGGTATTAGGTCCTAAGATGCATATACTGACAAAATTTGATGATTCTAGTCCTTATACTAAGCAAAATATCAAAGTTTTAACAAAACAAAATTTAAGGTCAACTTTGAAGTGACCTTGAGACCACACCCTTTGCCCCAGGATGATGCCTTGAACAATTTTATATTTACAACCTATCCTCGTCCTTATGCTCAAGTTTGGTGATAATTTGCCCAGTGGTTCTTGAGAAGATTTTTTAGCAGTCACTACTTTTGTTTGCATTTTCCTAATTATCTCCCCTTGTTAAAGGGTCACAACCCTAGTTTTAGTACAAATGAAAGCCCTTGGGCCAAGGATACCCTGTGACAAATTAGACAAAAATTAGCCAAGGGGTTCTTGAGATATAGCCCTTTTTCCAAAAAGTTGACGAACACAGCACGCCAGACATATGGCCATATGATTAGCTCTTTGAGCCTTCGGCTCAGAAGAGCTAATAAAATTTGTTTGATTTCTTATGAGAGCTGTACACATACCCCTTCCCCCGATATAATGCCACCCCCGTTATAATGCCAAAATTGCCGAGGTACAAATGTAACGGGGATCACTGTATATGAATTTTGTTGGTGATTCAGTGTGTACCCATCATTAGTGATCCATAATACATGAAAGCATAGTCTCACTCAAGAATTTGTAATATTTAGATATCTCATTCAAAGTTTGGAATGACCAACCAACTTTATCATCAATGATTTATGACATAATTTAAGTGCACAACAATTGAAAATGTAATAATGTTCATGATGCATGAATAATGCTTTTTGTGATATTTCATGTGGTGTGGATAACTTAGCTTAAAACATTAAAATTTCCTAATAGATGTTCATTTTCTTTGGTTTTAAATCAATGCTTAAGTGCTTCCTTCTCTTGCTGTAGGATTGACAATTGTTAACAAGAGGTACTGTGAGCAATGCTCACTAAGAATACCCCCCACCCCCCCCTTACCCCAATCTCCCAAAGGGTGTTGTTAATAGGTATAAATTACCTCTTACCCGAGTGTAAAAATATGGTATGCCTTTGTAGAAGAAAATGGAAGATATAGTCCGAACACAAATCCATGGCATAAACCTATAATTTTGACCTTCAGATCAAAGGTCAAGGTCATAAAGAGGTCATGAATGTACTTGACACATAGTCTTATGGTGATACACCCATGTGGTATGACTATGTCAAAACCCTATAATCAATTTTGACCTTAAGGTCAAAGTTCAAGGTCATATAGAGGTCATGAAGGTACTCGATACATCGTCTCATGGTGATAAACTCATGTGTCAAATATGGTATGCCTATGTCAAAGAACAAAGAAGTTATGGCCCGGACACAAATCCATTGTAAAAAACCTATAATTTTGACCTTGAGGTCAAGGTCATATAGAGGTCATGAAGGTACTCGACACATCGTCTCTTGGTGATCTACCTGTGTGCCAAATATGGTATGCCTAAGTCAAAGAACAAAGAAGTTATGGCCCGGACACAAATCTGCACAGAGGAGATGGACGGACGGACAGACAGTGATTCCTATATACCCCCCCAGAACTTCGTTCGACGGACGGACAGACAGAGTGATTCCTATATACCCCCCAGAACTTCGTTCGGGGGGGTATAAAAATACTGAATCATTTCAAAAATACCTGTACAGTATCATAATGTTTCATAATACTTGTACAGTATCATAATGTTTCATAATACTATTTCATTCTCAATGGTATTCCACCCTTATAAAAAATACCTTTGTAGATTCTTCCCAGTCCTCTGAAATCCATTTGATCTGAGCAGTTGAAAACCACCACATACTTGCCCAAGGCTTTGCCCATGTCTTTGGTTGTTTCTGTTTTGCCTGTACCTGCTGGTCCAGCTGGGGCTCCTCCCATGGACATTCCCAAGGCCTGAGCAAGCGTGATGTAACACCTATATAACAACTTAACACATTATCATCTAATTCAACGACTAAATTCAACACCTAAAAAATTAAAGGGAAAGGCAACCCAAACCACATTGTTGCTTTTGAGAGGTGAAGATAATGAACAGTGATCAATCTCATGACTCCTATAAGCAATACAAAATAGATAGTTGGGCAAACACGGACCCCTGGGCACACCAGAGGTGGGATCAGGTGCCTAGGAGGAGTAAGCATCCCCTGTCGACTGGTCACACCCGCCGTGAGTCCTATAATTTTTTATCTTTTATGAATAAATTATTATTTACTGATATCGTAAATGACAGCTTTTAACAACAACAATCCTTGCTTAACAATTAAACTAATATTAATCTATCATATATTTTAAATTATCTGCCGCTAAGAGAGCAGCCATTGAAGTTTAATCTATGACGTCACACTGTCGGTTCTGGTTCATTTCATCAGCAGCACTGTAAACATGACAATGTAGTCACAAAGTTTGGAGGCATATAGATTTGACCCCGTTCTTTCGCAAGAAGAAATTGAGAAAAGAATACGTTTAGTCCAGTCGCAGACCAGGCAGACAGTACACGTTTCTTCATACAAATGTCTCAAACCTCAACTTATAATTACGCAAATGATGGATCCACAGTTTACAGAGTCTTTTATTTTCAGATGACTTGGTTGGGTTGGGAATTTCAAAAAAGACCTTTTTTCACATCTCCCCTTCCCATTAGTGCAATTAACAGTTTGACAAGAAGGCATCATCTTATTTATTCGCAAAAATCTATTTTTGTGGTCTTGAATACAAAAGAGTTCCACATCATGACAGCCTCTATAGATGGCGGGAATTTCCATTTTTAACGTTTTCAAATCAGTACTGAAGCTGATCGTATATCAACAGAACAGAATAACAAATTTTAATCCTATAATTAATCCTATCATTTATCATGTAAAAATATTTTGGGTTGCCTTCCCCTTGTAAAAAAGATTTCGTAGAATTTCATGTAAAATATACCTATCTGTAAGTGGTGTAATGACCAGTCTGTCAGTACATCCAAGAAATTCATTTTGATACATGAAATTCACATCTGTTATTTGCACAATACATTGATCTGTGTCTTCTTTGAAATAAAATCGAGCCTGTTTCAACCACTCAAAATCTGATGGAGACTTTATATGCATTTTTGTCTGAAAGGAAGTTTACAAGCATAAAAGAGCATATAAAATTGTGTTACCAAAACCATTTTATTACAATCATTTGTCTCATTCCATTGTATTTCAGTTAAGTTAAAAGCATATACCAAGTCATCAAAAATATCTCGCTGATGTACATGGATGGTAACTAGTGTTTCGTATTTCACTCTTTCCACCTTGGTCAAGTCATGTGTTGTTTGTTCAATCAAACGATTTAACATATCCAAAAACCGTTGATTTGTAGTTGGCATTATTTTTTTGTCCCCTCGTGCATGTTGCAAGGCATACTCAGCATCTTTTGTCCAAATCATCTGAATACCAAGGAGCCCAACCTACATAAACATCACATATCATTAAAATTTCTTAAGATTAATAAATCGTCAGGTAGTACCTATACTGGATTAATTCTGATTCACATCAAATTTTGAGTTTGATTCCTTATAATTACCCATAAAGAACAGCATAGCTAGCTTGGCTCACGTGAAGTATATGAGCTGCACGTGAGAATCAGGTTTCAAATGTATTAAAATTCAGTAGTTTACAGATATCTTCATAAATGCAAATTGTGAAACTAGTCCTATAAAATCAGTCTAACATTTAATTCACTCCCATTCAAATCCATTGTTTTGTTTGCAAAACATGTCAATTACTTCCATATGCCTGGTGGACCTCAGACAAAAGCACTCTACATTGTGGTCAGAAATAGGTTAAACAGGTGTTTTATTGAAGAAACCAAGCTATACTTGTCATTCCTAATTGACATCTTTTAAATGTTATTTTATATCAAATGAATTCAAGGTAAAAAGAAAGAAAAACAAGATGTGTTTGTGAAACACAAATGCCCCCGATAATGGCCAATTCCAAAGATGGCCAAGGTCACAAGGGCAAATATCTTAGCACCAGTTGTCAAAAGAAATGCTCATGTACAATATGAACGGAAAGGTCTTGTCACAAGGAATACTCATGTGAAATATCAAAGCTGTATCACTTATTGTTCAAAAGTTATCAGCAAGGTTAAAGTTTTCAAAAAGTAGGTCAAACTCCAAGGTCAAGGGGTCAAAAATGTTGGTACCCACTGAAAGGTCTTGTCACAAGGAATACTCATGTGAAATATCAAAGCTCTATCACTTACTGTTCAAAAGTTATTAGCAAGGTTAAAGTTTCAGACAGAATTACAGAAAGGACAAAAACAATATGCCCCCCGATCTTCGATCTCGGGGGCATAAAAAGATGTGTTTGTGAAACACTGATGTCCCTGGATTACAACAAAATGAAACAGTAAGACATTGTATTTTTTTTTATATTTCTAAAAACAAGGTCAATGAACAATGTCACAAGTTCAACAAATCTGGTCATTCTCTACCCAGAGTTCCATGTACTACTTGCACTATACCTCTGTCAACAACTTTTTACAAAAATCTTGTAAAAGTTTCTAATACCCTACATTTATGTTTTGGATTAAATATTTGGTCATATCCTGAAATGCTTTTGGTGCAATTAAATTGATGCTTTAACTGTAAATGGTTTAAAATTGCTACTTCGTAATATGCGCATGAATGTAGGACATTCACTTGGTGGAGATTTAATGTAAACATGGAAAGGCTGTAAAAAATACAATAAAACTTGTAAAATAAGAGGCAAACATCCGCAACTTGTAAAATAAGAGACAAACAGTTAAAAGTGGGATATGAAAAAGAGCCTAATGTATCACCTGTTGCCAGAATTTTTAAAGGGAAAGGAAACAAGAATGACTGTTTATATCATGTGATTATATTGTTACGTAATTCCAGGCATTGACAGAGGCGTAAGCGAAGCTTGCATAACACACCCTCTGATGAGAGAATGCAAATCTGTTATCATTGCAAAAGTCTTCTCACAAAAAAATGCACATGCTTAATATAAAAACAGTACCACTTACGATTTGAAAGATATGGCTAATATTTGAATTTTCTTAAAGTAGGTCAAAGTTCAAAGTAAAGGTCAAAGATTCTGATTTCAATGGAAAGGTCTTGTCACAAGAAAAACACATACCAAATATGAAAAAGGTCTACCTCTTATGGTGTACAAGATATGACAAAGGTTAAAGTTTTTTGAAAATTTACAGGCATTAAAATAGATGCGCATTACTTTTTTGTATTCACAAGCACATCGTTTACAACTGCAGTACATTTATTACAATTTGTAGAGATATCAAAGACAATAACATTGGAAATGCAAGTATTGCTCCTTGATATGAACTTTTAACAAAAGTTTTAACCTGTGCAGGAAAATCTGCCAAGAAACCCATCAGTTCAAATTCTGGCGTCACAATGTTTCTCCAAGAATCACGTATTACTCCATGAAGAGACTTCTGTTGTTCTTTCAGCAAATCTCCAAGCCAGACTTCTACATTCCCCTTAGCAATGATTGGTGATTCCAGCTGAAACCAATTGAATACACAACATGATCTGAAAGTCCATTCAAACTGTTAGTAAAAAACACCCATTAGGCCTTAAAAAATTAATTACTTGGTTCTCAGACCCGCCCGCATCTCTTTTAACAATGCGCATAACCCATTTTATCATTAAATGAATAAAATAAAATTTCTCTCATGCACTCGCAAGGTGCGAAAAAAATCCGGAAACCCCAATCACATTTTAGAGACTTCCGTCAGTAAAATGTTTGACAAATGTCTGGATGATAAAGACACGTGCAATCAAATCGCACCACACATGGTTTGAGTAATGGCTGCCCCCATATCTAACCCGTGTTGTCGCCTTTGCCACGACATTTTGTCTAAAAAACAGACGGGACGATTTTAGGAGAACGTTTTTGGGGTTTACGATCAACTTCTAGAGATAATCGATAATGTACCTCGCCCAAATGACAATAAAGGACGGTATGTGCAGGAATAAACTGAACAAACTCGGCAGAATTGAGTACGGTATCAAAAGGAAAGTAGAAACACTGAAATCTGAATGACATGTTTTGATTCATGATTTACACCTTAAACACAAAGATGACATAGGCTTACAGCAATTATGCACACTTCAATAAAACAACAATATTGTTGTTTTCATAGAATTGTCAACTCCATTTTTTAAACATACACATGTAACAGAAATTAGAATGCGTTATCTGATTCACTGGGTTTAGACACAATCTGAGCAAACTGGTATATATCGTATTATTATATCAATGTTTAAAGTGGCATATAGGCCCGACGGGCCGGGTGTTTATTGATTTGTGTATTGTGATAAAATTGGATGTATGAATATATGTACACATGCCACTATAATAAATAAAATTACTTACTTACTTATATATTCCTTCCAATATGCTTTTACTGTGCAAATGACACAGTTGAGCAAAGTGAAGGGGTTTATCCCACTTGTGAAAGCTGTATTCACCAGTTGCCACACAGAAGAAAGAATGTAGAAAAAGCAAGAGAAAAAAAGAAGAGAAGGAAATAATGTTCTTAATTTCTTTCAATGTGTATTGAGCAATGGATTAAAAAAAAAAAGGGAGTTTTGAAATTTTTTTTTTTTTAAAATCCCTCGTCTGTTTTTATGAGGTAAAAAGGAAGAAAAAAAAGGCCTCCCTCCCTCATTTATTTTTGACAAAAAAGGTCTGAGAACCAAGTAATTAATTTTTTTTGGTCTTAAATCTTACTATTACACATTCCTTTAAATTGTCAGCTTTAGGACCTGAATCCGAGACAATGAATTTTACAATTTTTAAAGAAGCCTTCTTGCAAATCGTGACTGCACAAAGTTTACTGGTATATGTGTTCAATGCCTTAGAATACAGAAAATATTTCTAAAGATTACATTTTTTTTTGGGTAGGTTTTGGCCCTGCCCCTTCCCCATAAAGGAACAGTGACACCAAAATCTACTATTTTTCTTTCCCTTACCCCATAAATGCTAAATGACAATAATTGTCAAACACTTCATACCAATACCCCTGCCATTTAGACTAATTAAGTTGAAATATGAATTGATCATATATTTCCCCGAGAGGGAGGTTGGAACAAAAATTTCAGGGCAATACCAGTATTCATAATGAAACAAATCTGGAAAACTGTTTGACCTACTTTTACCCCTAAAGAAGATCATGGTGCACCAATCCAGTCGAAATGCAAAACTTAAATTATATTCCTTCAAAAGGAAACTTGTGACTAAATTTCAGGGCAGTATCTTATCCATAATGAAAACATGGTTTTTCTAATAAGTGATAGTACGACCTTCACCTTTAACCTCGAGAAACAATGGGCATACTCCGCTCCGCTTGGCATGAGGAGTATGTGTACCAAGTTTGACGGTCCTAACCCCAACAGTTCGGTCTGTATTCTGCCTACAAGGTTTTCCCATTAACTGATGCTATACCTAACCTTTGACCTTGAAAAACAAATGGAATCTTCCTCTAATCATGGTGATCAAATGCCCCAAGGTGAAAGATCCTGGAGCTTACGGTTCATTTTGTCTACAAGGTCCAGACTAACCACAACAGATGACTAAACCTTGACTATTTGGTAACTGACATATTTTGGTATGTACAATATTATCTAATAACCTGTGTAATTGAAGTATGTTTTTGATAGATAGCATGTGCTCCTTAGGTAATGTTTATAGATGGTCATAAAATCCCGCAAAGTACCACCAAGTTTACATTTTGGAATTTGATCTGAAGAAAATGAGTGCAAGATGAGTGTCAAAAATCCTTTCTAGGACAGGGAGTCATGTTCTACTGAGTTTTGGGTTGTTGTTTTTAACCGGTAAGACAAAGCAGCTGAATCTGACATGACATTTTTAACCGGATTTTACATAACATTTCTAAACTGTTTGTTCAACTTCAAATGTGATCATAAAGTTATAAAATTTTCTAGTCATATTAGATAAAGTTTTAGTTCATACCTATGTATATTTCATGTCATTGCTTCATCACCAAGAAATCATAGGGAAAAAAAGTCCACCTACTTTTGGATCAGCACTTATATATTTAACTGAATACTGATACATTTCAATAGAAATTCTTTTCAGTTTGTTAGATAATACTTACCATGATTTTTTCACCTTCCCTTGATATCACAGAAAGCATTCTGTCATAGTCTTTGACATGAAATTCAACCTCGTTGACATTTTCAAAAACACCCAGTAGATGAGACTAGAAAATACAACAAGAGTGTTATTAAAACTTTAAATACTGTTACAACATTAGGGGAAATAGTGAAATATAAATTTCTCTTCAACTTAACAAGTCACAAAAATCCTGTGATATCTCCCCTGAAACAATAAAAATTTACAAGGTTTTTCTCTCTGTGCTTGGGGAAATTGTGTTCATTGAAATTAATAAAATAAAATGTTGAATTATCATTTGAAAGAATTTCACAAAATGTGTATTTACAGTGGATCAAATGGCAGTAGGTCAGAATGCAGTTTCTGCACCCACCACAACCCCGCAACAAGGATAAACATTAATAATTATGTGCCATATGTACATCTAAACCTTGTTTTTTATCATCAATTAGCTTCATATCAAATATACAACATAAACTTTGGCATTTCAAAGAATCTTGTTACATTCATCTTATAAGTGTACTACATGTTGATGCTGCAATTCTTTATGATAAACTGGGAAAATAAAAATCCAATCATGTCACTTTAATAGACAATTATGGACAGTTTAGCAGGGAAACATCACAAATTATCAGGTCTAAGTAAAGTTATCACCCAGTCCATAATAGTTTTATTATCCTGAAGAATTTGAATGTTGAGAAAACTATCACACATGTATTGACTTGTACGATATATTTTTTTCATTTAAAACGTCAACAAATTCGTAATAACTTTCTCTGCAGAAAATTCTGATAAATTTTCAATAGTTTTCGAGGGGTGAAATAAATGTTACCCTCAACTATATACGTACATTTTTTTTTATCATTCAATGTCATACATTTATTAGATATATATGTTATAAAAGAAATCAAAACATTAAGGTTTGAGAAAGTTAAACAACAGAAAGCTTTCAATTGTGACGTCACAGTAGAATGACGCAAAAACATAACATCAAACGTGAACATTTCGTAACGTATTTCAAAACAAAAATGTGAACATCAAATGAAATGCAAAATTGCATTAGAATGGAAATATTTTTCTTTTTTATTGTTATTTGTGACCGTTAATGTTGATGATGAAGTTTACATACATGCCAACTTTTGAAAATCCCCATGGGGGATTTTGCGCGCGACGACCTTTTTTCAACGCTCAAAATTCATGACATTTTACCATGAAAATAAATATTTGTCTTTTCAAATAAAATATCAATCTAACCATTGTACATGTATCATATATTAACGCAACACCAAGTGTGTTTGACCATTGACTTGAACAAAACTATAAAAAAAAAAAAACACTTTGAAAAATATACATAAGTATTTTATTAAAATTATCTATTCAGCAAAAAATCCTCTCCAACAAATCAAATACAAATATCAAATAATACTTAAAGTTGCATCCTTTTACACCATATACACATTGGCTGGTCTATATATCAAAATTTAAATTGAAGCACATGCATTTAGGTACGACTACAAAGGCGATCTTGGTTGTCTGTAAACATGGGCTTGCAGAGTCTGGTGGAACAATCTGCATTGCAACCAGAAAAGGAGTAGTCTGCCCTGCTATGAAGTTTGGGAACAAAACCTTTGCACCCATGACATCTGAAATAATTACCAGGAAAAAAACACATCAAAATATACGTTTTTACTTGTAAATTAAAGCTACTTGCTAATATAAAATTCAGTACAGACTTGTGCGAATTACGCATCACGAAGTCTATTGAATACTACACTATATAGACTATGTAATACATCGCTATAGACAGATAGATTCGGATAGCCTATATTATTATAGTTGGAAAAACATATATTTTACGTACCTTATTGCATATTTTGGATACTGTCAGCGAGAGGCAAAAAATCGGGAATGTCCGATTGTTTGGTGGTGTATGGTGACACTATTATCGTTGTCATTCACGTTTGTGTAAAGGATATGTCAATTTGAAATCCGTCCCGATTAATTACTATCAAAACATGCTTCACACTGTCCAATAAGCACCCCGACACAGGCAGACCTGGTAAATTACATCACCCCGATACCATGCGACACAGGTAAACAGCAATGGCTGACTATTGTCCCGATTTCTGATTGGCCAGTTCAGAAATGATGCGGGATTTCAAATTCTGGTTGGAAATGGGGATTTGTTGTCGTAAAATGGGAGATATTTTTAGAAAATCGGGATTTCGGGGTATTTTTGCAATCCCGATCGGGATATCGGGATTTGCCTTTTCAACTGCTTCAAATCGGGAGAATCCCGCACAAATCGGGAAAGTTGGCATGTATGAGTTTATGATTAACGATCCCACATATTTTCAATTATTTTAAATAGAATTTTCTCCCTTGTGCCATTAGAATTCATCTTCTAAAGGAAGACAACACAGTTGTCACCCTGCGCGTGAGAGAGACATCATGAATTGTCTCCCTCCACGTGACCAGCCCTCGACCAATGAAATTGACTGTATTATTCTGGAGGATAATAACCTTTATCGCCTCTTTGGGATAAGGGTCAGGAAGAAACATGAACAAATGCTAGTATGAAATCTACCTGAATTGTGTGTGAATCACTAGCTTGACCAAGGATTTCCAGTAGGGCTGGGTCAGATATAAAGAAAAACCTTGGGAAAACAAGTCGCTTCTTCTCCAAATAGCTGTAAAAAGAAAAAGACCTCTTGATATAGACATCTACATCACCCCCTTAACTAGGGCTTTGTAATTATCACACAAGTTTTTAGATAAATTTATCAATTTAGAAAACATTCCTATATACATGGATGATGCCTATAATTTGACTACATTTTCTCTCCAGACTTTCCTGAATGCAAAGCTTTCAATCTCTACAGTGGCTTCATCCTTTAAAGATGGTCATGGCTTTTAAGCTAATTGCAACCTTATTGCTCTTGAAGACAAGAGGCCCAGGGGCCTTATAGGTCACCTGAGTATCATGTAACAACCTTCCAATGTTTGAATTAGGTTTGTGTTTAAATATAAGAATTTTACTTTTGGATGGAAGAAACATTGAATTGCTATGTGGTCAGCCCCGCCTTTGCACCAGAACCCCTGACCCAGGGGCCATAAATTTCAGTTTTGAAAGAAGCATCCTTGATCATCATCATCATACTATTAGTTTGTCTACTTAATACCCAGCAGCAGAGGAGAAGATTTTCAAAGAAATAAAATGCATTTTCACTATATGATCAATAGGGCCCCACCCTTATACCAGAACCCCTGACCCAGGGGCCATGAATTTCACAATTTTAAAAGAGGCATCCTTGCTCATCATAACCATGCTATTGGTTTGTCTACTTAATACCCAAGGACAGAGAAGAAGATTTTCAAAGAAATAATGCATTTTCACTATATGACTTATAGAGCCCCACCCTAGCACCAGAACCCCTGATCCAGGGGCCATGAATTTCACAATTTTTAACAAGAGGTACTGTGAGCAATGCTCATTAAGAATACCCCCCGCTTACCCCAATCTCCCAAAGGGTGTTGGTAATAGGTATAAACTACCTCTTTTCTGAGTGTTGTTACTTCGATGTCCAGTGAGCATGACCTTTGACCTTTTGACCCCAAAATCGATAGGGAACATCTTCATCCCATGGGTAGTCCATATGTATGATATGGTGACTGTAGGTGGAAAGGATAATGCTTTAGAGCCTGGAAACCATATTGCTACTTCAATGTCCAGTGTGCGTGACCTTTGACCTTTTGACCCCAAAATCGATAGGGATCATCTTCATCCCATGGGTAGTCCATATATATGATATGGTGACTGTAGGTGGAAAGGATAACGCTTTAGAGCCCGGAAACCATATTGCTACTTCCATGTCCAGTGCACTTGACCTTTGACCTTTTGATCCCAAAATCGATAGGGAACATCTTCATCCCATGGGTAGTCCATATATATGATATGGTGACGGTAGGTGGAAAGGATAATGCTTTAGAGCCCGGAAACCATTGCGTCTACAGACGGACGGACGGACAACCCGATTCCAGTATACCCCCCCACAACTTGTTGCGGGGGGTATAAAGAGGCATCCTTGCTCATCATTACCATGCTATTAGTTTGTCTACTTAATACCCAGAGACAGAGAAGATTTTCAAAGAATTTCTACATTTTCACTATATGACCAATAGAGCCCCACCCTAACACAAGGGGCCATGAATTTCACAATTTTGGTAGAGGGCTCAATGCTCATTATAATTATGCCCACAGTTTGGCTTCTTGATGTCCAGGAGTAAAGAAGAAGATTTTTTAAAATTACACTCATTTTGATGGTTTTTGCCCCACCCCTCAGGCCCCAGGGGGGCAGGGACCACGAATTTCACAATTTTTGTTCCCCTCCACCCACAGATGTTATATGCCAAAATTGGTTGAAATTGGTTCAGGGGTTTCAGAGAAGAAGCTGAAAATGTTCAAATGTTAACGCACGACGCACGATGCACGACGACGGACAAAAACAGAGAGCAATAGGTCACCTGAATGAATTCAGGTGACCTAAAAATTCATATGCAAAACTTTAAAAATCCATTCTGGCCCAGCTCTAATGCCAAGAGCCAAGCTTAGAATAGACTTTATTCTCCCACACAAGCAGATGGTTGTTTATCAATTTCTAATTTATATCTCTCTTGTCCCCAAGACGCTTCATACCAAATTTGAAAGAATTGAAAGAATACATTTTAAAAAGTTAAAATGTTCAATTGTTAATGCATGATGACCAATAGCAATTGGTTACCCGAGTGACTCAGTGGACCTAATAAAACCCAACTATGTAGCACTCATAAGAGCAGACAGTCAGACAATGCTGTAACATAATATTTCTCATGAAAAGGTGGGTAGAAAGGCATTACCAAATAAACACTGAAACCATTTAAACATGTAAAAATTTCCGTCTGGATACATTTGGAAACTTTAAGTCAGTTGTGACCTTGATAAATGATTCACGGTCATGACACATCACATAAGAAACATTCATATAAAGTATAAACTTATTGCAACAAAGCATGTGAAAAAGGTGAGCTGGACAAAAACAAAATGTCCATCAAAGTTCAGTGACCTTGTATCAAGGTCATGACACAATGGCTTCCCATAAAGAACATTTCCACAAACTTTGACTTTATAGAAGTTAAGGCCCGTAACAAGTGTTACAGATGGATGGACAGACAATGTCATAACATAAATATGAATGGATAAAAACCTTTGCAATTTGATTCTGAAAATTATTCCAATAAAATCAAAGAATTACAGCTTGGATACCCTGTAAGAGACTTCTGGCACAATTCCAGCTGTTCAAGTAAATGTGGCAAAAGCTGTCCAAGAGTTTCATCTCCAACACAACACTGAACAACATTGGGGCATTCATGTGCACGCTGCATTATCTTCACCCAAGATTTGTCAATGTTTTGAAACCTTTTCGCCTCCTGAAGTACACAATTTTCACTACATATATTATATCAAAGAACAATCTGGCATTGCAAATATGGCAGTGTGTTAACATTTTTTTTTTAAACATAACAGCATGATTACTAAGAGAAAGAATGGTTAATGAATCAACAGATTATCTTGTCATTACCTAATTCATGTTGACTCTTTAGTAGTCACTGAGCAATATATATTACAAAATAGGGGAAAGATATATATTAAACTAAATACTGAAACGTTGTGACAAAAATAAGTAAAGTGTGGTTTAATATACCAAATACTAATAATGTAGCTGAAACTCCTTAATCACAGTTCCAAATTAATGTTTCTCTTGTCCATGCCCACAAGTAACATGAAAAAATGTATTTTTCTGGACACAATTTCTACTTGTCCAGAAAAAGAACAAGGTACGATTGTGTATATAAAAAGGCCCAAAACATTTCTCTGCTTTAAAGGTGTCTTGAATTAAGCTTGATCTGTGTTTTAAGTAAGTTAAATATATGCCAAGTATACTATCTCAACTTAAATCAAAGTCATTGCTTATTTGATAGCATCATTACGTCATGAATAAGACTTTTTCCTGCCTTTTTTCAAAAAGAGCTTAATATCTGTTGAATTTCATCCAGATTATTGCCTAGGAAAAGGTGTGCCCATCTGTCGAGCAAAATGAAATTAATATATATTGTTTATTAATTAATAGACAATAAAAAATGTATTTGAATATGAATTTGCTCGACGCATGGGCTGCATGTTTTCTGAATGGAAAACTCCCAAATTTTTTCATTGACTTGGGCATTTTTGGCAATTTTATGCCAACTTCACGCTCTTGTCATAATAGCATGAAGTAATTTTGGATCAAATCAAATATAGTTCGGGTTTGCTTATATATTCTTTATTGGAATGGCAGATTTCGGGACTCCTATTGAAATCATCAATTTTCTGGGCCAGATGACTGTAGAAACTGTACCTGCTTCTTTCAATAGTAATTACTGACAGTTTAAATATATAAGAACTCGATGTTTATGGTATTTGAATAGGTCAATTGACTTATTTCTCCTGAAGATTTGTGTTATCCCAAAGTATACATTGCAGTTTGTTATGTGGATCTTGCAGAATTTACAAAAAAATTCTAACTTAATTTGCTTTTAAATTACTCATCAAAACCAATTACATAAAAGTTTTTTGTCTTATTTTGATTTATTCATTTGTCTTGCCAACTTAATTTATCATCTTCAATAACTTTAGTGTTTTTTCATAATGAAGTTTCTGTCTTTTGATTACTGTAGAAGTACTTTTTTCCACGCGGTATTAATTTACGCTATGTACGCGGTCACAAATTTATCCCAGCGTACTTAAAGTAAATGAAAGACATTAAGTGGCTATCTAAGAAATCCGCCCAATTTTCTACCCGCGGAATAAACAGAAATTGTGATTCCGCGGACTTATGAACCCAGGGAAAAAAGTACGTTTACAGTATTTTATCTTATTTGAGACATCACCACTGCATTTTATTACCAGTATACGAATACCACAGATCTTGAGAATTATTGTGTGTTACGATTACGATACTTAGGTGACACAGGCTTCTAAAGATTAGTATCAAACACTGCCTGGTCTACCAAATATTGCATTACCTGTGGTAGCTGTTTAGCAATATCTCCACCAACGAAGACTGCTTCCAAGTATACCCAAAGATTTTGTACAATCAACCAGTTTTCAAGAATGTCAGTTGTATTAGAGAGTTTTGCAACCCACTCCTGAATTGTCTTCTTGAAGGGGGCGTTGTACCTAAAAGAATCAGTATATCATGAGGTAATGCAGTATTAAATATATATTCAGCAAAATACAATGTGGTACAGTTCAATGGATTATATATATGACTGTTGAATAATCTGAATGCAAAACAACAACAAACTACATGGACATGCATTCTGTCTCACTCAAGTAGATTCCAGCAGAAATAGTCACATGATTTGGGCTTTTACACACTTTTGATGAGGGAGAATGACTAGGTCATAATAGACCCATACCATTTTTACCATGCTTTTTTAACCAAAGAAAGCAAGATATTTACTTTCTTTACTATAAAATATTTACTTAAAATAATCATAGCTCTATTTGTTTCATGTTTACAGATTTATTTAGTTTTTGTAGTTGATATATTCATACACATGTCACAGGTTCAATAAACAAGTCTATGAAACACTAAAAAACGTACTGAGGGGACTGATTTTAATTACATTGTTATAAATATGTCAACATCTGATGTCTTCAACGATCAAGTTTTTCAAAAAAGCATATCAAATTTTGAAGATCTTTATATGCAGCACTTATTTGCCGTCAGTGTAAGAATAAACAGAAAAGTTTGTGACCTGCTGAAAGTCTGTATTTAAGAGATGGTGGTGACAGCAAAAAAAAAAAAAAATTTAAAAAATCAAGGATAATGCCAAGCAGGGAGTTGCTGGACAAAAACTCAGTCAGTAGCTGGAGAACTGGATGAGAAGGTAAACACATTTGTAATACCATATGTGAGAATATTTGCAATTCCAAACCTGTTACTAAGCAAAGAACTTAGAATCATCAAGCTATCCTCAAGATATGTTATTATTTCTGATGTTTCAGCTCCTTTCAACAGTAACTCCCCTCTGGATTTGAAGTTAGAGAAAGAGAGAATCCTGCCAGTCCAATCACTAACTACTTGTGCCAGCTTGGCTTCAATATCCTTCTCTTTGACAGCAGAAATGCATACATCCTACAATTCAAAACAAATGTATCTCCCAAATTCATTCCGTATATTTAACATTGCCATACATATCAATAGCATTAGTAATTTTCATCACTATCAAAAAAGTCTTTCAAGCATCAACCAAAATAGTTTTCAATTTACCATACTTTATTAACTTACCTCAATATCCTCTTTATGCTTCAAAAGAGGAGCTTTCATAATGTCTCTCAAAGTGAAATTCTCAGAATCAAATTCAAATGTATGGCCTGTAAGCTTGGAAATTCTCTCCCAATGGCGTTCTTTCATAGCTTTGTTTGACATTAGCTCCAAGAGAGGGCAAGATTCACTAAAATCGTCTATTTTTTGCTTTAAATCTTGATATGCCTGCCAGTCTTTTAGTGCTTTTGGGAGTCTCCTGCATCTGCAAACCAAACAAACCCACTGGCTTTAATGGTTACAAGATCACAAGCACCTTTATTTACCTTAATAAAATGACCTTTGGCTGCAAGCCATTTGCCTGTTACTTATTTGTATCATATATGATCACTACCTATTCAAAAACTGTTGAAATAAGAAACTTTTCTTCATATTAGGTATGTTCCCAGTGACCTTGACCTTTCAAAAATGACCAAGAGAAACCTTCGTCCAAAAGATCAATAACTGTTGAAATGCGGTGTCCCCCCCCCCCCCCCCCCCCCCCCCCCCCCCATAAGGTACATGTTCTGTGCTAAACAAAATATTTAAACTAAACTTCACCCTGGAGTCTTCCTAAAATACAAAATAATGTCAAAAGATGGCTAACAAAACTGACATCTATCCATCTCTATGATCTCCTTTTGTTCTCTCAAAACCGTGTGCTCAGAACCCATGTAGCTGAAAAAAATATCTTTGGGAAAATAGCTAAAACAGACAAGTGAATAATTCATGTGAAAATCAAAGGGTTTAAATTGAAAGGAAATCTAATATGACTTGTGAAACAGCAAGTTTTCAGTTGGAATAAATATTTGAATGTATGTCTTGATGCAACCGTTGTAGGATATTCTATATTAACCGTTGTAGGATATTTTATATTAACCGTTGTAGGATATTCTATATTAACCGTTGTAGGATATTCTATATCAAATCTTGAGATTGTAGCTAAGTAAAAGTACAGAGAGTTTATATATTTGGGTGGATTTGTAGCTCTCTGGTCTATCCCAATTTCCCCCTAGAATTTTATACTACCAATACTGATTTAATGCCTCTCTATTACCTGTTCTGCATGTCACTTAGTTCATTGTTAATCTTCTCTATGTCGACTTCAGTCCACAGGATATCAAAGTACCCATTAATGACAGTCATCACGTTGGTGTATAATCCATACAGCTTTTGTAGAAGTCCAAGTTCTTTCTTGACTTTCATAAGACCTGGGTATTCTGTTACAGAAAGACCAAACAGTTGCTCTCCAGCCGAGTATATCCCATACTTGTTATGAAGTTCATCAAACTGAGCCTGCAATTTAGAATTATATTTCTCATACAATCGGATTTCATATAACTCCCGACATTTGACTCCATCCTTATCATTCTCACACTACCCGAATATGCTAACTACATCACATTTTCCACAATTTACTAAAGCCATTTCCGGAAAAAAAATTGAAGTATGTGACACATTTCAGACTGACAGACACTACAAGAAATCATATATTAGATCAAACAAAACATGGTTGGATAAAAAAAAGAAGGCAGACATGCAACACAAAAAATTTCAGAAATATGCCAAAATTGACTTTTTGTGCACCGTTAGGCCAAGTAAAATTAATTAGTAGATTATCATTCCCGCCCACCCCAATTTTTTTAATTTTTCAAAATTACGATTTCTGGATATTTTTATGTCCGGTTCCGTATCGTTAACGTACTTTGTTTCACTTTGCCTTTTAGAAACCCAAATACACATGTAATTATGATTTATAAAGCCTTTTCTCAATGAGAGAAGGCATTTTCGAGGTCAAGAATACCATGGCGAAAAATAAAAAATAAAATATAAAATCCTCCCACCCGCCCCATTTTTTTGTGAAGTTTGAATGATAATCTACTAATTAATTTTACTTGGCCTTAATTGAAGGTTTTTATAAGGGGTGGATCTGTAGCTCTCTGATCTGTCCCAATATTTTCTCAGAGAGCCATATTTCTGCAGCTAGTAAATTGAGTTGATCATTTTGCCTCGTCATCTATGAAATTGATCAACTCAAAATATATCAATAGACAGTCAGTTACAAACCTAATAAATAATAGTGTAAGACATTTTAATTAAATCCAAACCATTAGCTATCAATTCAACATATTGTTAACTGAACCATATTGTATTTACACATAATATACCATTCATAACACAACATTACCTACTTTGTATCCTTTTATTCAGGAGAATGAACATCAAATCTAATCACATACTGTGGAATCATCATTGTTCGTGGGGGATTGATGGTCGTGGATTTTGTGGGTCAGTACCACCCACGAATTAATGTGTCCTCGAACATTTTTTAAACCAAGAGTTATCTCTTCTAGTGACAACGTATCGCTTACCCACGAAATTATGTCTCCACGAACCAGCAAATCTTGCTTACCCAAGAACATTGGCCCCCACGAATTATAATGATTCCACAATACTTCACTTAATGCTCATGACTTTTCTTGTGCTTGCCTTTCATTTTAATTCATGGTTTGTAAAGAACTTAATAGTGTCATTTCTAGCTGCCGATCTGTAGCTCTCTGAGAAAATATTTGGACTGACCAGAGAGCTACAGATTACTCTCTTGTAAAACCCTTCGATTTATGGCGCAGAAAAAAAAGTGTGCATGGTTGAGACCTTATAACCTTGTATTTTTGCATCACCATCTCAAAAATTCAATATAAAAAAATTCCTTACTGTGAGTTTTTGGGTTGCATGGGGCTTTAATGACTATTTGAAATATGTTTGGACACAAGTTTAGTGGGAAAATGTGATAATTTTTTGGCATTAAATTTTTGAGACAGCGATGCAAGAATACAAAAGGACTCAACCATGCGAATTTTCTTCTGCGCCATGCGAATTTTCTTCTGCGCCATAAATCGTCAGGTTTTTTTAGGGATGGATCTGTAGCTCTCTCTAGTTTGTACCATCATTTTCCCAGAGAGCTACAGATCTGCAGCTATGTCATTTTCCACTTCAGAGTAGCTATTAGTGTACCAGTTGTAGTTGTCCAGTATTCGCTTTATAACCATAAGGTCATGAGTTAGAGACCTGTTCATGCCATGGCTACTTCAAACCTACGAAGTAAACATAGGTAGTGATTGCTCCTTTGCCAAACACTCTGCATTTATAAGAGAGAATCATGGGTCTTTCGGATATGACCTTGAAAATGGATGTCCCATGTAGCTGCAGGCGTTGGAAAATTAAAGAGCTCTCACTGCTACAGCCACAAGCACTAAGCATACAAGTCTAAACTTTGGGTACTTCACCTACAACTGGTGACATCTCAACACAAGTAAAAAAAATCTCAATGGGACATAAAACATACAACTATCCAACAATATATCAGGGCACCAATTCTTACCAAAAATAAACTTTTGATTTCATAAATGAATGCTTGAAAGAGAAAATCAAGTTATTTCCCATTTCAACATAACAATAAAATTTATGAATGTGATAGCTTTTAGTCTAAATACAACCGTACCAGCGTATCTGATTATTTCTTTTAATGATTTCTTTTAAATTGGTTATGATTTGTAATTAGAATGTACATTTACTATCAAACAAAATGTCTACATACCTGAAACACAGTCAGACGATCATTGGCCTCTGTTGGAGAGATCCCTTCACACATTGGTCCCTCCTATGTAAGAGTAAGTTATGAAAATACACATTGTAACATTCACAGAACAGCACATTTCCATTTTACCATTACTTCTATTGCTCTATTTATCACTGTAAACATCAAACTACTATAGTAAATTTTGGAATATATATGTTCTTTCTAACTGGTAATACCATTTACAGAATAGCATCCATGCACATTTTTAATGAGTTATTGAATAAAAACTGATTTGTTACACTTTCAAAATACAAGTTACATCCCTTGTCTGCTTCTTAGCAGTAAAACGATCGATTTCCCTACGATGGCATTTGCAATTTTCTTCTCTATAACTTTGGCATTTGTTATTCTTTTTATCAACTTCAGTCAACCACAATAATGCAATTTGTATGCTATATTTCACAGTTTACACTTTGGAAGAAGGGGAAACTTGAAGGAGGGAAAACTAAAGAAGGGAAGAATTGGTTATTCACCGATTGATATTTGGCTGACACTGTAGAGGGGGGTGATTATAATTACTGGTTGATATGTGTATTGGAGACAAAAACATTCAGACAACAAAGTCTTTCATTCAGAAAAGTGAATTTTTTTAGTTCACTTGCCGAAAGGATGGGCGAGATGTATGCATTTAGACCTTTCTAAAAGATGAGCTGTAGTGTAACATGTACAGGTAGATGCCAAAGAAATAGATCTTCACATCTAACATCCACAAAAAAAAAAAAGACCACTATATATTGGGTAATTTTCCACTGTTAATGTTTGCTTTTTAGCAGAAGATGAGAATCAACCAAAAAAATTCCATTTACATAAGTGCAGGCATCAAAATTTAAAGTGCCAAAAATTTGAAACCATTGGTTTGAGAGAAATTTGCAGAATATACTCAATGTAAGATATACCCAATATATGTGGTATCACTGAGCTCCTACTTACAGTATCATAGTTTAATCCAAAACCAGTAACATCATTTTGAAAATTCTCCACGGAAGTCAGAAGTTCAGATTTGAATCCTGGTTGCACACGGACTAATTCATCTTGGATCTTATTCTGTAAATAATGAAATGTTTATCATGTAGCAAGAGGGCATTTACATTGACATGAAATTGGTCCGTTTCCTTATTACTGTACATTCCTTATACAACACAAATTCTTGATTTGGCACAATTGCTACTCTACATCATTGTGCTAGTATACTTGAAATACCTGTTTATAAAGATCATGAAAAAACAATTTAAATTTCAACCATGGCTACACCCTTGCATTACAGGACATTGTGTGAACAAAACTGAATCTTCTACATTTTGTAACCTTTTGCTTTAGTGAAAGAAGAGGCTCACAGGCCACATCGCTCACTTGAGTACTAGTTAAAAGTATCACTAGTCCCAAGGGCTATGAAATCTAGAGAGAGAAAAAATCCTGTTCTGAATATCTATTATTCTAATCTAAATTCTAATATTCAGCAACAGTATAAAAACAAGATGTGTTCTTAAAACTTCAATGCCCTCAAAAGTGCATACAAGTGTTTTATTGAAAATAATAGTCTGATACAAAACACTATTGTCTTATGGCTTAAATACTATGTGTACACAGCAAGATGCACTGAGAAGTCCTTGAGTGTGCGTGATGCAATTTCACAAATGAATTTTTTTTATGAAACTCAAAAATTTATTTCGTATAAAAATGGTAAAAAGGAAAAGTTTGATGCCCAATGGAATCGATGGAACCTTCTGTTTTCTTAACTTCTCTCTCTTCCTCTTCTTCTTTCTTTCTCAAACCACACATACCTTCAGCTCATATGCTTTGTTTTTTTTCCCCTTCTTCTCTGGATATAATATTATTGTATATCTGATATACCGGTATGTGTACAAAAAAAAAAAAAATAAAAAAAAAAAAAAGTAAAGTAAAAGTGCATACACTGATGAAAGGCTTTACATAATATATTTATCAACATTAAACAATATGATTAATATGGATCAATCCTAGAGACAAAACTCTTCGGTTTGCGAAATTCACCATTTTTTGTACATCCTTTTCTGCTAACCCTAATATGCATCTAGATTTTATACAGTATCAGCAACCTTAAAGAAGTCCTTCAAAATAATTTTGGCACCACCCTGAAACCAAACCCTTACCCCCTAGGATCATGAAATTTACAATTTTGGTAAAGAACTACCTACTCCTTCTAGATATCCAATACTTTCAATTTAGTATCAATAGCATTAAAGCAGATATCATTAAATTTTATATGTTTTGCACATATACATCAAGTTTGACCCCATCCTGGAGTCAGAACCTCTACCCTAGGGATCCTGTAAGTTACAATTGCTGTAGAGGCCTGCCTGCTCTATATCACTATGCATTTAGTTTCAAGATATGAAGGTGTAGAGAAGAAGATTTTTGAAAATTGGTTAGTCCTGAAATTCATTTCCTTAAATTTTATAGTTCCACTATAATTAAATACTATTATATAAAAAAGGGGCGACATATAAATCCAACTTTGCTTGTTAAAATTATTATAATGATTTGAAGGACTTCTTTAAGGTTGCTGATCCCATATAAAATCTAAATGCATATTAGGGTTAGCAGAAAAGGATGTACAAAAAATATATTTTATGTACACTTATAACTCCTCTTATGATCCCACCATGGCCCAAGTGGTTATAATGTGTACAACCTGGAATCTATATTACATGACAATACTTATATATTAATTTTAGAAGCCACACCCTTGTAGTTCTTGAAAATCTCTTTGTAGTATCTTCCACATATTTCTCTGAAATACTTCCAAGCCCCTAATATTGCCCTACCTTTGGTCAAACCACATGAGAATGCTTGCATATGAATTTGACATTGCAACCTTGTTATTCTTGAGAAGAAAAGTTTTAAAGAATTTTCCTCTGAAAAACTTTGAACCTGGCCCTTCTGCAGCTCTAAAAGATATGGTGTTAGCAAAAACTGAATATATACTACATGAAACTGATTGCATCTTAATTCGACATACTGTACTCTTCAGGAAAAACTTAACACCCTTATTATGGCCTCACAATGGTTTGAACAGAATTGAGCCTTCAATGTACAAGAAAACTGTCAAAGAGGTTTTGGCATTTCTACTTCATCAGTTCTCGAGAAAATTCTACATTCTATTTTCATTAGTAAGCATAACAGTGAAAGACACGTTCTGAGGTGTAACAATTGTCTTTGTAGTAGTTAGGGCTATACAGACAGTGGATATCGGTCTGGGTGGCTGTTGTTAGAGCACCTGATTAGTAATGCAGGGGACCCGGGTTCGATTCTCCAGCCACAGATTTTCTCCTCTCTTATACTACACATTGATTGAATGCTGGTCATCAGAGGAAATATTCTTGAGAACTTATAGGAATAACACATATAAACAAGATTCAGAAAACTGCTATTGTGTGTGTTTTCATTTACTTTCAGTGTTTTACATATTTACATAACATATTTTATATCCTGTAACTCATCCCCCCTCCCCCAAATTAAAACAAAACCAAATCAAAGGACTTGCCAGTCATATTGGGGGGGGGGGGGGGGGGGGGGGGGGGGGATTCATTTATTTAGATTTATCTTCTTATATTTCCTGTCAATATTTGAAAGTACATACAATTTTAAAATGGCGTGCATTAGTTTAATACTTCGCATTCAATTCAAAGCGAAGTAAAACTTGATACACCTCCATGTGAATAGGGCTTTAATGTAAATTACAACAGTTACAAATATTTAAGAAAAACATTCAGCAGAAAATGCATTTCATTCACTTCTTCCTCACCCAATGTATTTAAATTTCAGAAATTTGTCTGTTCCTTACCGCACATCTCAACAGATTCTGGAAGGAATATCGCAGAGAGTCAACCATGTCTGTCTCCTCTTTTTTGACGACTACTTCAAATTCATTCAGCATAGCATATGATTCCTAAAACAAAAATGGGGTATCATTAGTTCTACTCAATATTCTAGAGGCAGTTCTAACAAAAGGCATATTAGAGGGTGAATTTTCTATGTATGGATTGGGAAAATGTCAGGGATTTGAGACACTAAAAATATAAATCTTTAGAACCCTATATATTGTGAAACCACACCAGCTCTAAGGTCAATGTATGGGAAAACGAGCATTCTGAAAGTATTGCAAAGCAATACATGTCCCCGACTGACCCCAATTTCAGTATTATTCTAGCTGAACAATTTTACATGTATAATCATTAAAAAAGAAAATTTCATCATTTATTCAGTGAATTATATGGAAGTAATACAATAACAAAGATACAGAGAACCAGACATGTAAAACTTTGATCCCCTAATATGGCCCAACTCTACTCCCAGGGGCCACAATTTGAACAAACTTGAGTCTATACACCTCAGGAAGCTTTCACATAAATTTCAACTTTTCTAGCTCAGTACTTCTTGAGAAAATCTTAAAACAATTATTTTCCTTTGGAAGAAGACACTCCCCTTCATTTGAACAAACTTGAATCCCCTTCACCTAAGGATGCTTTGTGGTAAACTTGGTTGGAGAAAGAGATTTTTTAAAGATTTTCTCCTTAATATTTTGATCCACTATTGTGACCTCACCCTACTCCCTCCAGCCAGGACATAATTTAAACTAACAAGAATCTACACTACATCAGGAAGCTTTGATGTAAATTTCAACATTTCTGGTCCAGTGGTCCTTGAGAGAAAGATTTTTAAAAGATGCCATTACATTTTCACTACTTCTTAATTATCTCCCTCTTGAAAAAAGTGTGACCTATCAAGTTGTAACCGAGAGTATTTTTCCATCTATCCAATTATGCACCAAAGAACACCTATCGGTGTAACTAATATAATCCCCAAGATCTGAAGAAAAATTCAGCAAAATAAACAAAGGAACATTGTTTCAGAGCATACCTACAATGAGTGTTTCATACAAAACACCATTGCGACGTATATACGGACATGGGAACGATGATTGCCGAACATAATTGGATTGCCGAGATTGAGGTCATATACAAAGAGGGAAATTGACGTGAGAAACTACACGTTTTGTTTGTTTGAAAATATTGCATTGTTTCATGAATAACAAAAAGTACTATAAGTGTAAGAAAGCAATAATTAAGCAAATGTGCCTCTCAAATGAAATTTTATTAGTGAATTTTCTATAAAATTGGCATGTTAATTTGTTTTCAAATCCGACACGTGCTCAGTGCCTCTCTTTCACTTTTTTCAGACTGGTGACCCTCAGGGTCAATGCACATCAGAGATAACAAGCAGGAATTAATGACAGGATGACAATGATTCATACAATTTCTGCTGATTTGACGGGTTCATTGCTTCAGATTCACTCTGATTCTAAGAAGTTATATATATTCAATCACATATATGTTGAATACAGGGATGTGACCGAATTCCTCAGAAATCAGAGGAAAACTGGTCAAAGAGGGAGGAAAACACCTCACCCTACCTGGAAAAATATTTTCTGCCACTTTAGATCAAATCCAGTGTTTCATTTTTTCGAAAATTGAGCAAATCAGAGGATTTCCTCTGAAAAGAGGAAAAATCACACCCCTGTGAATATTTGTTCCTGTATTTTTCCCTGTGAATATTTGTTCCTGTATTTTTCAATTATTCACCATCACTTACAGCTTGTATTGCTTTAAATTCCCTTTACCCAAGAAGGTTATGTGGCAACAGATGGACGCCAGACAAAAGAGGAACACAAAAGCTTTCAGTCCAGGTAAACTTTGAGAAATTTTTAAAAACGTGAACCTCTATGGGTCCTAACTGCATGTCAAAAGCTATCTGGTTTTCTCTGATGTCACTCAGTGCAGACATTGCCTCTCTAACATCTTCCAGATCACGAATTGGTCTTGCTAGTCTTTTACTGCAATCATCCACAAACTTTAAAATCCCTTCCATTTTTTCTCTGTACTGCTTATTAAGTTCCTTTCCAAACATCAGCTTCCAAGCTTTGATTTCCACTCTTAATGCAAACTTTAATGGTTCTATCAAAAAAACAAAAACAAACATATTTCATAAACAATCAAAAAGCACATTTCACAACCAAAGTTAAGTATTTAACACAGTCAATAGACTATGATATTAACTTGAACATAAAGTCTGTCATTGTACTTTTCATAATAAAAAAAGGTTCTATCAAAAAAATAAACTAGATGTGTCGGCATGACACGAATGCCCCCTCTTGCAGTAAAGTCAAATGTAGGAAACCCATCGAAGTATAATATTGAATGTGGTATTTAGATTGTATGTTACATGCATTTAGTACAATGAAGAACTCAATGTTCAACACTATTACTATGTTTTAACAGCTGTGAAATAAATACATTAATTTTTCTATGTTAAAGGTGCACAACTCTATCAAAAATCAACGAACTGGAAAAAAAACCTCAACCTTGATCTATTCATCAACATACATCTGCATACAAAAAATCAATTCAATATTTCAAGTCCAAAAAACAAGTCGCAACAGTAATTTTTCTTAGTTGATGAACAAACTAGAACCAAACTCAAACTCAATCTGTAACTCTTCAATATACACCTGCATACAAATCATCAATTCAATATCTCAAATTGTTTAGATAAAAGTCTGCAAAACTGGTCATAACAGTAATTTTTCTAAGTTAAAGGGGCACAACTCCATCAAAAATCAACAAACCGGAACAAAACTCAAACTTTATCTGTAACTCATCAATAGACATCTGCATACAAAAAATCAATTCAATATCTCAAGGTGTTTAGGGAGGAAAAAACTCTGGAAAACTGGTCCTAACATTAATTTTCTACACTAAAGAAGTTCACATCTGAGATTTGGAGTAAAATCAATTTTTTGAGAAGTGTAATTTTGATTTCTAAATTGAAGGAGAATTAGGAAATTAAAAAGAAAAACTGCATGGTGTTGCAATGCTTGTTATTATAAGCTCATGTCTTCTAACAATACAAATAAAAAAAGTTTAATACAAGTAATGGATATAAATGACTTTTTTGCACTTGTTATATGAGAAAATTCACGACATTATATTTGAGAATATAAAAGGACATATTAGGAGCAATGTCAATTTCTAAAATTTCACGTAAATTTTAAGGTCTTGTCTTAGAATTTAAAAAATCAATTTATACCTTTTTGAGAATCTACGCTCTGCTTGGAAAAATATATCAACCTAACATGCAATTTCCGAGTTGCCCAATAGTTCTTTCCCTTTGTGGAACTCTTACGCACAGCGAGACGCAAAACATACTATCGTCCACACGCGGTGGGTACAAATGTTTATCGCTGCCTTTATATATTGCCTTAAGGCCGATTATCGGACATCATGCAACCACCCAATCTGCAGGGACACACAATGTTAGTAAATTTATTACTATCTAATAATAAATTAGCTCAAACAAAAATCGATTATCACCTTTACTTTTTTATTGAAATATCACTCGTGCAGAGGAGGAAATAAAAAATAATTTCATACTTAATTTAATAGCCTAATTCAAACAAATATTATTCTTGATATGGTCAGTTTAATGTATACCAACGGCTGATATAAACAAAATCTACACTTTCATTACTTTTATCCGTATTTACATAGCTAGTCTATAGCATATGTATACATCTTGTACCCACCTAAGCGTTCAACAGAACACTGAACGTACCTCCATCACATAAGAGCTGATATCTCGGAAGTTGCATATTCATAAATTAGAACGTTTGAACGAGTTCCAAGTCTGAACTACTTGTATCATAAATTATAAAACTGAAATACACATATGGGAGTATAAAAATAGAAGACATATTGGATGAAACAGAAACTGTAATTATCACACACATTTACAACTTTTTGATTAATCCATCTTTCCAACACAATATATAGTCCCTGCCAAACACTTTCAAAATTCCAATTGACACAAAAAATTTCAACTGCATAGGGTTCAGTAATAGATGTGCAATATGTTTGCACCAGTGGGATCAGTATTGAACCAGTAAATAGTTAGTTGTAGCATGTAGGAGGTCACATAGTACGAATTTGTTGTATGCACCGTGTGGTTGGTTCACAAAGACATTGTTTAGTCTTGGGATTATCCAAATGGTCTCGGGATTATTCGCGGACCAATCACACGACACGTTATAAATTCATACTCTGTGACCTCCTTTTTGGCTGCCAGGGGAAGAGAAGAAGCCCTGTCCGATAAATGCAAGCAAGATTGTGACAAATAAAAGAGATGAGATGGGTTTCGAGTTGAAGACTCGTAGCATGACATCTCCCTGACCTGCCGCTCGCCAAAATTCCTTAGGTAACGCTGTAATAACTTGGAAAATGTGCCCCGAAATGGGGACCCCCTGTTTGTTTACAAATTTTTGTTTCATGCCTTGTGTATTTTATTATACCGGAAGAAGGCCAATCTCTAAAGCTTACAAAGAGCGTGAAACGATTATATAAATCGAAAGAGGGATGAGATAGACAGGGAATTCACATATTTGAGAGAAATTATTGCTACAAATTAAAAATAAAAAATTTTTTTTAAAAAAGGGGAGGGGGGGGGGGGGGGCATATCCATACCTGTGCTGGCATTGTTAGCTACACTTCTTCCATTTTCCTATACTGGCATTGTCTGTCTTGTCCCTATATTTTGTCCATTTTTACCAACTATTTAAATTATCATTACATTATCTTAAGGTTGGGGGAATTTCCTCATAGTTTATAGGCTTTAAGATTGTGTAATAAATTCGTAAAGCATAGTTAATCTTATTTTCATTTCACATTTTCTCTAAGATGACTTTTTCATCTCCTTAATTTGAAGAATTCTTGTATGATTCGAAATATAATTGAAGTTTTATATTCTAATGATATTAACTTACATTGTATATTGGATGGGTAGCTCAAAGGTTAGATCACTTAACTAATTATGAAAGGGTCCTGGGTTTGATCTCTGATTATAAATCCAGAGATTTCTCTCTCCTTCTTTGCTACAATAACTTTTAGTAATGTCCATATGAATGCAACCTTCTGTAATACATAAGAACTGTGTTTACATTTTTACTTGCAACAACCAGGAACTATCAAACTATGCTGACTCTAAAATAGTCATGGTAAGATACCCTAATTTTTTTGTACAAGCAAGATAGGATGCAAGTGAGTTGTTTCACAAGTTGTACATGAAACATGAAATATTATATATATATCACTGAAAAATGTCACGCATGTCCTTAAAGGACACATTGCATGTTTCTAAACTTTAACTTTTTCAGCAAAATTAATTCATTTCATGCCTACTTAACTTCACTTAACATGTGTTTTAAATGAAACAGTTTGCGTAGTTTGAAAGTGATGAAATTCAAATCTTGCGATATGCATATTTTCTTCGATATTTTACTCGCCATTATCTGTGACATCATATGCGACCTCGAGCGAGAAGATTTGAAAACAGTTGTTAGCCATTTCATAAACAGATTAGATTGAATTGACAAAATAACCAATTATCACATTAACGACTTGTAAATAACACTGCATTAGGGTGTTTTGTGCCATTTAAGGGTGTACTTGCTGTCACTAGAGAGGATTTGGACTGTGTTTTTTTTAATTTTCGAAAGAAGGTATGAGGGACAAGAAGTGAATATTTTTTGTCGGCACAACAACTTTGCCATAAAAAACCAGTAGAATTTGTCCCTGTACTTTTTCAAACAAGCACTTGGACAAAGACGTAGATAAACTGCGAGAAAATGGTTCTATCAAAGCTATGCACTAGCTGTCACATATAGGCCTACGGTAGGCCTATATGCTTTCCATTCTGCTCTCAAATTCAATACACACTCGCACCAACTGACCTTCACCTTGTAACAACATATAGGCAGAACTTGTGCTCGCAGTTTCTACCAACTGGTAGTTTTAAAAAAGAAATTTAAAGATAAAAGATAATTGAACTTTCAATTATAAATAATAAAATATTGTATTTCCCAACTTTGAATTGAATTATAATGCTTTCATTTCTTTTAAGGAAAGTGTACGTAACAACAACAGCACGCCGCGCTCCCACTTCCTAAGTAACAACGTGTAGATAAAAAAAATAATGATTAATAAAACTGCTTCAATAAAATAATTTTAAAATATTGTGATTTTCACTATAAATTTGATCATCCATCCCCCCCCCCCCCCCCCAATGCACCCGTGACAGTAGGCCTATAGTTGTCAATGATACGTCATCGTATCATAATTTAGGCCTATCTAACTTATCCAAAAATAAATTTAATAATAATTGCACTGTTTATTTTAGAAAAGCAACAACGCTAATTACAGTTGTTTACAGAAATGGCATTACCAAATAGTGTTTAGACAGTGATCCCATGTAAACATTATTTACTGCAAATGCAGATTTCATAATCGCTTTCCTCGCTACATTTGGGTCGCTATTTGTATGCACTGGTGGCTAAAAGATACAAAACTCGGGAAATTTGTCAACATCGAAATAAATGTTATCCATGGTAAATAAATTAGGCCCCTAAAACTTGAGTTTTCAAAAATATCTAACACTACTTTTACAACAAGTTGATCAACGAAGGTTGCATATGACGTCACTGTACCACGTGACTACCTATCTAATTAACTAGGCTTTTTGAAATCGGGGCTTAGATTTAAGTCCGTATTATGGCTAATTATCGCAATACTTCAGCGAACGAACTATTACAATTCATTTCTATAAGCATAAGGAAGACAAAATGCATATAATTCTGTATACTTAGAAAACACGAGATGTGTCCTTTAATGTCTTTAATTATGAAGTGTGCAATCAATACATTCACAGTTAATTGTTTATTTGCTACAGATGGTCTACCTGGAAACAATTCAATTGGACCAACAATCTCAGATGCCTGGATGTCATCTATGTTGTTCTCAAGATTTTTGAAGATTGTGCATTGGGCCTTGAATTCAGAGAGTATTGGTTCCTCCATCATAAATTCCTAAAATACATAAATTCTCCACATCACAACTACAGAAACAAGAGGCCCATGGGCCGTACTGCTCAATTGAGCCAACTTGTTCTTTCAGAAAAATGGCTTAACTTTGGTGCCCCTAAACAAGCTAAAACACATTATTGGCACAATCATTATCTGCCAACTACAAAACTGACTCAGTCAGAAAGGGCCGCATCAAGCTTAAGTCATGCATTACATGTACCAGTGCAACTATACAAAATTCATCAATGTTCTTTTCCCAGATCTGCAATTCCATGTTAATCTGCAGGATCAACAACATTAACTTTGCATACAATATGAAAGCTTCAAGTGTAGTAAACTTAGTAGGAAGGTCTGCTGTAATTTTCATTGACCTTTGACCTCATGACCAAAAATCTATAGGTGTCTTCCTTTAATGGTTAATTACCTAAAGTCCTTTGCATGAAACAACTTTTTGTGAAAAATGTTCCAGATATTGAGTCACAACGAAAGTGATGATGGACAAACACACAGACAGACACTCATAATCTATAGGTGTCTTCTTTTAATAAACAACTGCTTTTCTCTAGAATATGAAAACTGTATGTTGAAAACTTTTCAAGATATTTTGTCACAATGGAAATATATTAATCTTGGATTGGGGGTCTGCTGTGACATTAACCGTTGGCCTCATGATGCCAAGATAAACAAGAGGCCCATGGGCCACATCGCTCACGCAAGTCACCTTGGCGCATATTTTAAGATTTTCACTATAGATTCGCATGTAAAACTTTGATTTCAATTGTGGCCCCAGCCTACTCTTGGGAATCAAGATTTTTATAAACTTGAATCTGCACTATGTCAGGAACTTTTCATGCAAGTTTCTACTTTCCTGGTCCAGTGGTTCTTGAGAAGATTTTCAAAGATTTTACCTATGTATTCCCATGTAAAACTTTGATCCCCTATTGTGCCCCCATCCTACCCTCGGGGGTCATGATTTTAACAAACTTGAATCTGCACTATGTCAGGAACTTTTCATGTAAATTTGTACTTTCCTAGCCACTGGGCTAGAAAGTACAAATTTGCATGAAAGGTTCTTGAGAAGATTTTTAAAGATTTTCCCTATATATTTGTATATAAAACTTTGATCCCCTATTGTGGCCGCATCCCAAGCCCGAGGGTCAAACTTTTAACAAACTGAATTTGCATTATGTCAGGAAGCTTTCATGTAAATTGCAGCTCTTCTGTCTCAGTCGTTCTTGAGAAGAAGATTTTTAAATTACCCCACCCTATTTTGGAATTTTTGTGATAACCTCCCCTTTGAAGGGGGCATGGCCCTTCATTTTAACAAACTTGAAAGCCCTTCACCCAAGGATGCTTTCTGCCAAGTTTAGTTGAAATTGGTCCAGTGGTTCTGGAGAAGAAGTCGAAAATGTAAAAAGTTTACAGACGAACAGACGGATGGAGGGGACAGATGATGGACAAAAGGCGATTAGAAAAGCTCACTTGCGCTCTCAACTCAGTTGAGCTAAAAAAGAAAAGTTTGTGTTGAAAACGTTTCAATGTATAATGTCACAATGAAAGCAAACACACAAAATAAAGGACTGCTATGACCTTGCCATCATGACCTCAAAATCACTGGGTGTCTTCCTTTAATGATAAACAACACTTACATAAAATATATACAAGCTTTATATTGGAAACTATTCAGGATACTGTGTCACAATGAAATTGATGCTGAACAGATGGGCAGGTGTAATTCCTACAAAGGTTACACATTTTTCAATGCACACCCCACAATAATTGGTGTCTTTCTCTTTTGGTCAACTCCTTCTTTATAAAAATTTGAAATTGTTACCATGACAACTGTTTAAGTCATTGCATCACAAAACACATAAAAACATAAATACAAACAGAGTGATATGACCCCAAAATTCATAGGTGTCTTTCTCTCTTTGTAAAGTATTTCTGATCTTAATATATTATAGTGAAAACTGCTAGAAATATCACTTCATAACAAGTGCTGATAGACAGATGGATAGATAGATGAACAATGAGATCAACAAGTCTCCAAAACAAAGATATATCATCATAAATAAGATACATGACATTTCTGAAATGTTGAGATTAAACTGTCTTTGTATCATGCACAACTTTTCCATCACATGAATCAAGCATACTTTTGTACACTTTATATGAGGACCAAAACATTGTTACAATCAATCAATCACTGACTATGACCTTAACCCTTGACCTTTCAACCAAGAAATTAATAGCAGTCTTCCTGTTAGCTGGGATTGTACTGGACATCAAATATATTTTCACATTTCAAAATTTTGTCTGTGATCTCACCTGACCTTTTGAAACAAAAAATATTCTTCCTCTTTCAATTTGTTATCATCGTAGGAAGTATGATACCAATATCTAGAATTTCCTGACACAAACAAGCACATATGGGTAAGTTATCACACCCCTTGCAATCATGTTGTAAGGGGATAATAAATCCAGAGACAAAAGTTTAAAATTAAACTTTGTAGTTCATCGAATAGCTGAAAAAAATAAGTTTAGAAAATCAAAGCAACATCAAACCTTTACAGCTTCAACTCTATCATGTTTCCACAGGAAGGAGTAATCGGAGTATCGCTGTAAAGCTTCTGATACTTCTGGTTTCATTGAGCCAAGAGCAGAAGACATGATCACCACATACTTAGAAACATCCTTGTTGTCCACTATGCTCTTATAATAATGTTTTAAAGGCGTTTCAAGTTGTCTCAGTGAGTTGTGCGTATCTACAATATGAACGGGAAAAAGTATCAAACAGAAATTATATAGCTAAACTATCAACTCCACAGGATATATCGATATATAAAGTCTATAATCATGCTGACAAGTATTAAGTGTCAGGCATAAATATTCTTAAGGTTTTTTCTCTAATCCTGATTCCTCAAACTTAAATCAAAAGCTATTCAACGTCTTTAAAGAATCAGAAATGAAACTAAAATTTAGTTAGAGTTTTTGTACATCTTTATAAATTTTACGTTTCAAGTGGTTTCTTTCTGGCGACACAAATAGATGAACATATGGAAAACCTGTCACACGAGTATATCGCTTCTGTTTTAGCATTCCAGTGTTGTAAACTATAAGTATTCACAAAAGTTATGCTAAATTGACATACTTTGTTGAAAATTGTACTTTTCAAGCATTTATCAATTGAAGTGCCAGCAAAGGTATATGTTGCATTTCGTTGATTAGCATATCCTTAAAATGCACGTTTGTAGTTTTCAATGAATCAACGAGTACTAAGTAGAAATGTAAGGAATCAATTAAAGGAAGATTATAAATTTATTGATATATAAATATCGATATCAATTTTAAAACAAGTACAAGAATATCACTTCATAATATGCATGAATTCGTTATAAGTGTGTTTGTTATTAAGCGTGTTTCACTGTAATCCTTTTTTTCCTCATGCTTATCTTTTGAAAACCATGCAGTACATGCAAATCAATTATTCACTGTACGTATTAGCTAATTTATGATTACCACCATGTACTGAACAAAAATAAAACACCAATAACAGTTGCGGTAACAAATTGCACAAATATTAGAGGTAGCCTGTAGTTACAAATTTCACAAATAGGGTGGCCTGCAGTTATAGATTTTACAAACCAGCTTAGAATATTGCTCCTCATACAATTCCGTTCACTGCTGTCACATAGTAAATATGATTAGCAACTGGTCAGATGATGAATGACAATAATAGATATCATATGTTATGATTTTAATGGCATATCTATGATAGTGGTGTGAACATACCTTGGCCTGCACCTTGAACCATGGCAAGTGAGGGCTTTTTTGAAATATGCCGTACATATTGTTTTTCTCGGTCTTGGTTCCATTGGTAGACCCCTTTGCTGATATCCAACACTAGCTGAGTTGCCCTGTTCAGTGCTGTTTGTATGTCCTCTACACTGGGCCGCATTACCTGCAGTCAGATTAAGTTAAACGATACAATAACATACACAATACCATAATACAACTCACCTATGATAGACATATTAAAATAAGGAATATTAAAATAAATTTTATTTATCATTAACTTACAACATTTGGTATGGCAAGGGCTATATCTGCTGTAAAGAAAGGAACTCTGCTGCCATCAGTTGTTCCTCCTACACCTTCATCAAATTGCATCAAGGTAGATCGTCTGCCACTAAGAATACACATTTCAATATTCATCTAGACAACTAAATACTTGTTACGAATACATTTTAATTCCCATCTTTTCTGCAATATGGACTTTTTTTTCCATGAGAAAGGATAAGGGGATGGGGGTTAGGAGCAATTTTTAAACAAGTGGACCATGGGTCACATTGCTCACCAGAGCTATTTCAATTTCCCATGTTAAAACAAAATCTCTTCCCTTAAAATCTGAGGTCATGGTTGAACAAATTTGAATCTACCCTACACTTGATCAAATGTTTGCATATTCATTTGATAAATTGCATATTTGTGGTTCTTGAGATGATTTTCAAAAAGTTTTCCTACAAATTTGTATGTAAATCTTCAAACTCTTAATGTGGTCCCACTTTTGGCTCCAGGTAATCCCACCCTAGCTTGGAGACTCATGGTTTCAATAGACTTTAACCTTCATATACAACAAGAGGTACTGTGAGCAATGCTCACTAAGAATACCCCCCGCTTACCCCAATCTCCCAAAGGGTGTTGGTAATAGGTAAAACTTCAGTATTATGATCCAAAAGGTATCTAGGAACACAGCATCTCCATGCGATAAAAAAAGCCATTAAAGAATTTAAATGGAAACCATATTGCTACTTCGATATCCAGTGCGCGTGACCTTTGACCGTTTGGCCCCAAAATTGATAGGGAACATCTTCATCCCATGGGTAGTCCATATGTATGATATGGTGACTGTAAGTGGAAAGGATAACGCTTTAGAGCTCGGAAACCATATTGCTACTTCAATGTCCAGTGCGCGTGACCTTTGACCTTTTGACCCCAAAATTGATAGGGAACATCTTCATCCCATGGGTAGTCCATATGTATGATATGGTGACTGTAGGTGGAAAGGATAATGCTTTAGAGCCCGGAAACCATACTGCTACTTCGATGTCCAGTGCGTTTGACCTTTGACCTTTTGACCCCAAAATCGATAGGGAACATCTTCATCCCATGGGTAGTCCATATATATGATATGGTGACGGTAGGTGGAAAGGATAATGCTTTAGAGCCCGGAAACCATTGCTGCATATATCTACATAATGTAAATCTTTGAAACCCTATTGAAAAACAGTGGAATTCTGGTATCATATTTCTCATAATAAAATTACACAATACCAAAGTCAACGTACAATGTAATAAAAGTTGGCTGTAAAATCAAACATAAACATCCCTTGGAAACCATATTCTCCACAATGGGAAAGATAGAAGGGGATGTGTTTGTGGTGAATACTTCTTTATTCTGTATCCTTGTTTTAAAGACTTCAGCAACTGCATTTATTTATGGCTTAGATATTTTAAACGTCCATATTTCTTCATGTCCTAATCCTCTCTTTTCTTTATTACTAGTATAGGATGCATACATTTCAAAAGACATTGGTTATCTACATCCGTCTTCACCATTTCTTTAACTTTCCCTTCCTTGCATAATGCACTCAAGACCCAATTCGTATTCAATATTTGTACATACATCAAATCGTAAAGAACGATACTGTATAGGGGAATAATTTCACGGGTTGTATTTCCATTTTAGACACGTTCGCGGGTTCATAATTTTGCGGATTCAAATCACTATAAGCTCCCCCCCCCCACCCCCCTTAAAATTATTATGTATTAAAGAATAATAAAAACAAGAGGCCCATGGGCCACATCGCTCACCAGAGTCACCTTGGCTCATAGTTAAATATTTTTCCTATATATTTGTATGTAAAACTTTGATCCTCTATTGTCGCCTCATCTAACCCCCGGGGACCATGATTTTAATAAACTTAAATCTGCACTATGTCAAGAAGCTTTCCTGTAAATTTCATTTTTCTTGGCCCAGTAGTTTTTGAGAAGATTTTTAAGATTCTCCCTATATATTTCAATATAAAAACTTTGATCCCCTATTGTGGCCCCATCCTATTCTCGGGGGCCATGATTTTAACAAACTTGAATCTGCATTATGTTAGGAACCTTTCATGTAAATTTCCACTTTCCTGGCCCAGTAGTTTTTGAGAATAAGATTTTTCAAGATAACTTTGATCCCCTATTGTGGCCCCATCCAACCCCCCGGTGGCCATGACTTAAACAAACTTGAATCTTCACTATGTTTGGAAGATTTCTTCTAAATTTCAGTTCTTCTGGCCCAGTGGTTCTTGAGTAGAAGATTTTTAAATGACTCCACCCTATTTTTGCGATTATCTCCCCTTTGAAAGAGACATGGCCCTTCATTAGAACAAACTTGAAAGCCCTTCACCCAATGATGTTTTTGGCCAAGTTTGGTTGAAATTGGCCCAGTGGTTCTGGAGAAGAAGTTGAAAATGTAAAAAGTTTACAGACAGACAGACAACGGACAACAATCAGGTGAGCTAAAATTCTGGAAAACTGTTTGACCTACTTTTAACCCTAAAGTAAATCACATGCACCAATCCAGCTAAAATGTTACCAAATTTCAAAACTGTACATGCATCAGTTATAGAAAATGGTCTGGAAAATAGGACGACATACAGACAGACAGCATCATAACATAAAATGTCCAGTATAAAAATGGAGTGCATGTTTTTGCTAATGAAAAAGGTGAGATTGTAGAGTCCACTATTTTGATATTTCATGTATTCAGTTTGATGCTTATAGGTTATATCAATGTGACGTTATTGAATACACGGTACAACAAACAAGTTTTACACACACATAGAAGAGGGTCAACTTGTCTGTGCATCACCATCTTTGTAAGCAAGTATATCTATCTTGAAGCCCAGACAATTGCCTTTTTGTTGAATGTCAACATCAGTCCTTCATAAATTTGTTTGTAACATAGGACTGATTTTCACAATAGCGAAATAAAATTATCAGTTACTGAATTTATTGTTGCATTAGCAAAACACAGAGTAAAATCAGTAGGGAATATCAAAGAAAACCCATAAAATAGGCCTATACACTTAACTGGCTTTTAAGCCAATACACAATATCTAATCATGGCTAACAATAAACTCAAGCACAAGTTTAGGTTGAGGTACCAGAGTTTGAAATGCATATAGTGTACAAGCATTCCATATCCTTGATGGCAAGTTATTAGGTCAATCAATACTTTCTGCAGGACAGTTATATTTACCCAGAAAAGAATCTCCTCCTCAGCATGTCTAGAGAGTGTCTGGTTGCCTTCAATAGAGACTCCACCAGTCTTTGATTGAAGAACTCCCTAAGCTCATCACAGGCTTCCCGAATGTGTTGTTCATCTGTCACATCAGTTTCTTCACATACTGGAGTTAAATCTGACCCAGTTATTGCTGATAACTTTGCAGAAACAGCTGCAATATATGCAATTTCAATGACTAAATAATGTACCAATGCACCTAAAACACGATATGGTTATAATCTGCCAATTATACATTCTCCCAAATGAAGGTCTGGCTGTAGTGGGATTTTTCTGTGTCCTACTATTTTCCCCCAACATTAATTAATCCCCTTGCACAAAATCCATGCCAAAAAAATAATGAGATCACAAGGACTAATTTTGAACTAACTTGAATCCCCTTCACCCATGGATGATTTGTACCAAGTTTGATTGATATTGGCCCAATGGATGGTTTTGGAGAAGATGAAACAGACAGATGACAGACAAAATGTGATCAGAATAGCTCATTTGGGAAGCTCAGGTGAGCTAAAAATGCTATATACATCATATCAACTTACATATTGTGTCTCCTCTATCTGTGTTTTCATCAATTTCTAACGAGCACTGTACCAAATGTGCTCGGTGTAAAAATATTCTGACCAATTCTTTTACTGCATCCTCTACCACTTGGCTCATTCTGTTTATCTCCAGTGCCATTTCACAAGAATATTTCTATAAATACAGTTTGTATATAATCATCAGATACTGTGTACAAACACATTTTCACTGCACTTTACTTAGTACTTTCTGTTTCCATCATGACTTTACACACACTTTGTCTACTAGATGTCCCAGAGTAAGGAAGAAGCTTTTGAAAGATTACATCTTTTCTTAGGTTCTATCCCTCAGGCCACACCAAATTTGACAAAAAATGGTAATACACTCAGAGAAGATAAAATATTTAAAATTTATAATGGACGACAAACAGCAAACCATCAACTGCAACATGACTAATGTAAGACAGCACATGCTATAAAATAAGACAGCAAGTGCTATAGAGTAAGACAGCACATGCTATAGAGTAAGACAGTACATACTATAGAGTAAGAAAGCAAGTGCTATAGAGTAAGACAACAAGTGCTATAGAGTAAGACAGCAAGTGCTATAGAGTAAGACAACAAGTGCTATAGAGTAAGACAGCACATACTATAGAGTAAGACAGCACATGCTATAGAGTAAGACAGCACGTGCTATAGAGTAAGACAGCACATGTTATAGAGTAAGACAGTACATACTATAGAGTAAGACAGCACATGCTATAGAGTAAGCCAGCAAGTGTTATAGAGTAAGACAGCAAGTGCTATAGAGTAAGACAGCACATGCTATAGAGTAAGACAGCAAGTGCTATAGAATAAGACAGCAAGTGCTATAGAGTAAGACAGCACATGCTATAGAGTAAGACAGCAAGTGCTATAGAGTAAGACAGCACGTTATAGAGTAAGACAGCAAGTGCTATAGAGTAAGACAGTACGTGCTATAGAGTAAGACAGCACATGCTATAGAGTAAGACAGCACATGCTATAGAGTAAGACAGCAAGTGCTATAGAGTAAGACAGCACATGTTATAGAGTAAGACAGTACATACTATAGAGTAAGACAGCACATGCTATAGAGTAAGACAGCAAGTGCTATAGAGTAAGACAGCACATGATATAGAGCAAGACAGCACATGCTATAGAGTAAGACAGCACATGCTATAGAGTAAGCCAGCAAGTGTTATAGAGTAAGACAGCAAGTGTTATAGAGTAAGACAGCAAGTGCTATAGAGTAAGACAGCAAGTGCTATAGAGTAAGACAGTACATGCTATAGAGTAAGACAGCACATGATATAGAGCAAGACAGCACATGCTATAGAGTAAGACAGCACATGCTACAGAGTAAGCCAGCAAGTGCTATAGAGTAAGACAGCAAGTGTTATAGAGTAAGACAACAAGTGTTATAGAGTAAGACAGCAAGTGCTATAGAGTAAGACAGTACATACTATAGAGTAAGACAGCAAGTGCTATAGAGTAAGACAACAAGTGCTATAGAGTAAGACAGCAAGTGTTATAGAGTAAGACAGCACATGTTATAGAGTAAAACAACACATGTTATAGAGTAAGACAGCAAGTGCTATAGAGTAAGACAGCACGTGCTATAGAGTAAGACAGTACATACTATAGAGTAAGACAGTACGTGCTATAGAGTAAGACAGCACGTGCTATAGAGTAAGACAGTACATACTATAGAGTAAGACAGCACGTGCTATAGAGTAAGACAGTACGTGCTATAGAGTAAGACAGTACGTGCTATAGAGTAAGACAGCACATGCTATAGAGTAAGACAGCACGTGCTATAGAGTAAGACAGCACATGCTATAGAGTAAGACAGCAAGTGCTATAGAGTAAGACAGCACGTACTATAGAGTAAGACAGCACATGCTATAGAGTAAGACAGCACATACTATAGAATAAGACAGCACATGTTATAGAGTAAGACAGCAAGTGCAATAGAATTCTGAACTGAAGGAATTTCCATTGCAGTAACTGCTTCACAAATTTTATACCATAGCACAACTACTGTCTATGTTACCTCTGTCTTCTGAAGGAATTCCGAGACAGTCCATGGATGTCTCTCTGGTAAGTCACACAGCAATGTTTCACTAATCTCTTTTAACATGTAGTCAATCCTCGTCGTTTTAATGTCACAGATCTGTTTCATGAAATAAAAAGAGAAATGTAAATGTATACATCTGGGTAAGTGTATGTTTCTTTTAGTTAATTTTTATTACTTATGTGAAGTGTAACAATCACCCATCCAAGTATTGGTCACACTCTCCGTTATTCTACTTGCATGATCAAGAGAGGGACTCTAAAACATCAAAAGAAAAGCTAGCTCCCTAGCAAAGCAGTATAGCTCCCTATATACAGTTTGCTACACTTCCCCTGCTCAGGGGTCTAGAATTACGCTTTCCCGTTGCCAGGGGCAAGTGCAATGTCATCTCGGGAAACAGACCTAGAGTGATAAACTTACCCGCACGGGAAAGTAATAAACTTTTGAATGAATTTTTATTAAATTTAATACTGACCACATTAGATTATCAATACAATTACAAGAATGTCACATCTTCATGATCTAATGTTAGTAAAATTATCTAACTAAGCAAGTACTTATTTCACTACCGGTAGTAATGTTGCTTATCTAATATCAAAACTAATCCGGATAACCCGCAGAATTCCGGATTGACTACTTGCACACTACGGTGTATGAATGTGATTACTTTCAGTTTGTTTCTAGTTGTGATTATTATATTTATGACTTGATATTTCAGCAGAATAATGAAATTTACAAACAATTATGACCTCTTGTGTTTTTGTGAAAGAAAAATAATAACTATTGTAAATAATGCTAAGTTGTCTTGTCTCCTTCTAAAGTTTAATTTATGATATCAATTAACTTATTTTAATGAAAATGTGAAAAAAATGAGTTTCTTCCAATTCAAATGGTTTTGCTAAAAAGGTGCTAGTACTGGAAATGAGAAAGAGGCAAAGGAGGCACTGAAGACAAAAATGAAACTAAAAGTAAACAAGTAAAGATAACATCTATGACAAAAATATTTTTATTTTTGGGCAAGTGAAATTTGAACTTGGCCAAGTGTATTTCTAAGTAGAACTTGTCCGTGGGCAAGTGACTGTGAAAAAAAATTCTAGACCCCTGCCTGCTCAGGGAAGCTTCAAGTTCTCTCTGAATTTTTGGCACCTCTTTCGGAACGGCATCTGCAATTCCCGACGACAACCACCTTTTATTTCATTTGTAAAATATTTACAGCCTGTATCAAACTGGTATATTCTGCTTTACACAATACTTTTCCCGTCAACCTATATATTTCAGCTGAATAATACCATTCAAACTTTGCTTTACATTTGGCATGTCTGCAATGTTGTTCATTTATCATAATGCTTAATGCTTAACAGGTCATAGAAATGCTTTGAAGATTGTTCAGATCTTAAAGCGCAAAGGTGATTTGAATTGTTGCATAGTATGTAAACATAAATCTTCAGGAATTTTGGATTGATACATCGAAAGCAAATTTTTAAGATCAAAGGTCAATAAAATTTCCTCAGACTGCACAATTTTAGTGGGTCAGCTGCCGATGTCAAATAAATAAAATTTCTATATGGCCTAACATGCAAGCTTCAAAATAACACCTTTCAAGGAATTCTGGGTTCGGCCCCTAAAATTGCATGTCCCAAATACTGTGTTACCTCGTTATAAGCCAGCTTTTGTCCCAGCCTACTTTGGCGTTATATTGAGGGTGGCATTATAAGGAGTTAAGTCATTTTAGTTCCTCGATTTGCAAAAAAAAAATGGGGT